>NW_027614793.1:0-21500 GCF_965212315.1 Lampetra planeri | reverse complement strand
TGATGTTTGTTTGATTCCTGCTGAGTCACTGTCACGGCCCGTCAAAGTCTGTATGCGGCAACACGGTTGGCAAGTTTTGGACATGAGTTTCTGTGGACTCATTCTGTGTAACATTTGTGGACTGTCGACCCCCCCCCCCCCCCCCCCCACCTCACACTCAGCGTTTAGACTGATTCACATTTGAGGTTTTACAATTGCCTGATCTTACCTGTTAATTTAGTTTTTCGACTCAACAAAACGTTATTATTATTATTTTTATACTTACAGAGAATTGTATTATTATTATTATTATTATTGTTGTTGTCCACAGTTGGATTACTATTATTGTAGTCTCTAATCTGGTACTTGGTTGGTTAATGAAAAAACAATCCAACGATACAATATTCCTGTTGGTTGTCTCTGCCCTGAGAGTTGGGCTAAATGAAATCCATGTTTGTTCGTTTTTTTCATCCGCCTCTCTGCTTCCAGGTTTGGTTCCAGAACCGACGCGGCCAAGTGGAAGAAGAGGAAGAAGACCACCAATGTGTTCCGCGCCCCGGGGACTCTGCTGCCGACCCCGGGCCTGCCCCAGTTCTCCGCCGCGGCCGCCATGGAGAACAGCCTGTGCTCCTTCCACGCCAACGACTCCCGCTGGGCCACCGGGATGCCGGGGGTCTCTCAGCTGCAGCTCCCGCCTGCTCTGGGTCGCCAGCCGGGGATGGCGCAGTCCCTGTCACAGTGCAGCCTCGGCCACGGGCCCTCCCCCCGAACTCCATGGTCTGTCCAACGGCCTGTCCTCCAACGGCTCCGGTCTGCAGTCCCACCCTCTACCAGTCGCCTTTCCCCGGAATGTCGGCCCTCTCTCTCCGGCCCCACGAACGTATCGGGCTCCCCGCAGCTGTGTAGCTCCCCGGACAGTGACATGTGGAGAGGGACAAGCATCGCGTCACTGCGACGCAAAGCGCTGGAGCACACAGTGTCCATGAGTTTCACTTAGTGACCTTCCAGAACCCCCCTAGTCCCTCTCCCTGTGGCTCTTTCTTCTGTTTTCTACCCCACCCCCACCCCCAGTTTAGATGAAAACGACGAGCGAAACTGATCAGGCCCGTATGAGAGACTGGAGACGACGTGGACCACACCGACGGACACGGATAAAATAACATGGGTTCGGGGTTATTTATTCAGTTTATTTCAAAAGGATTCGATCGATTATTGATGCTAATTAATTCTGTAATGATCTCTAGACTGTACCCAGAGCCAACAGTGGTCGTATTTACATTTCGGAGCGCTCGTGTTGTTGTGTTCAGGTGAACTTGTGTTATGTCTAAGGGGGTGTTCATAGACTGCCTCACCCTGCAGGTGAGCCTGCCGCCAGCCTCCGTGCGTTGGATGTGACGAATGAGGGGGGGAATGGAGCCCACTCAGTTTGAACACGTGGTTTGGAGACAACGTGAGGACGGGAAAAAAATAAAGAACCAACGATCTTTGAAGCCTAAATCTGTTTTAGGATGTTTTTCTGTAGATAAAACATTCTTGCTGTGTACCCACTGGTCTTTTTTGTGACATGTTTTAACTTATTGTATGTGCTATTACTTGACACATTTCTTAGATGTTTTATCCTACATCGAAAATGCATCGCATTGACGGGTTTGTACCAATTTAAAATGACGAACAAATAAAAGTAATTTTTCAAGAATGTCAAAACAAGACTGATGTCTTTATAGTCATTGTTTTTTGTTGGGACTGATTCCGAACCGACCTGTTCATCACTACCTAGTCCTGTCGGGTTAAGAAGTCATCTGGATTGTATACGTGTAAAACAAGTAGTGTCAGTGGAGCGTTTATCTGACTGTTGATGAGATGACAGGGTTAAGGTGTCAGACAGTAAAGATGTCTTTAGCCATGACGATCAGCCCAGAGCAGGCAGAATGTCCTCAGTTCCCAGTGCTGTCTGACTGGACACTGCTGCAGATGTAAATGTACATACAGAAAAGATGAAAATACTATACATATATAATACATTGACCAACTGCATTTGTATTTTTCATCACAACGTAAAAAAGAACCTTGTACACAAACAGAATAGCTCAATGGATTAAGTGTGCCAGTTGCTAACATGGTTTAGTTTTAGGTTTCTTGTGTTTTGGGTTCATACAAAAGCACTTTAAAACATTGTTTGATGAGAATTGGGCCCTCAAAGCATCTCAACACGTAAGGTCAATGAGACCAAATTATCGCTTTTTACTCACCCACCAGACTTATCAATTTAAAAAAAAAAAAGACATAACAGTAAATTAAAACATATTAATCCGTCAGAATTATGTACACTGCAGGAGAACAGACAACAGCGCTTCACTACATTCAGCTCTGACCCACACTGATCCTTCAGTGCAGTGAGCACAAAGCTTATGAACAATTAGCTGAAGATCAGTTACATAAATATATTTTTTAAAATCATATTGAGGGAAGAAAACCCAGTAATAGCAGCAATAAAATCTAGACGTATGAATGTATTATGAATATCAGATATGCACATTGTTTAACAGCTCTTAAAGTAATTTCAATCACTTATGGAAAAAAAAACCCATTTTGTCACTCTGCTTTTAGAAAACACCCATTTCCTCATTAGCAACACTGTAAACTCATTTACATAAATGCCGGTGGGGGGGGTACATATGAACACCATTTGACATTTAATTAAAATTCATCTTCAGTTCCATACGAAGGAACGGGCTCCCCATGTTTGCTTTACTTAAATTTCAAATTATCCCAGTATGTGATTTGATGCCGCTCCTGACGAAGTAAATACAATTTTTCCATTAAGAAAATGAACGGATCTCACTGTCTGTGCCAAAGATTATAAGTGTCAACTTGAGCCTGAAATCACAGCAGCTCAAATTAATCAGCGTGTTAACCTCATCTCGTTGTCAGCACCGGGGCCAATTTATGGTCACGGAATGATAATTGATGAGATATGGCGTTACCACAAGCAGTCCCACTGCCTGTAAACTTATAATTGGAGTTTTTGTAGCCACACAGGGGGGGTTAAAACAAAGGATTAATCATAATTAACAAAAGTATATTACTTTTCCCATATTAAACAGTTGGTTCACACCTTTTCATTAACAGAAACTTGTTTTCAGCTGCTTATTGAAAGCACCTACCCAAGTCCAAAAAATTCATTAATTCTTCCATCAGATTGTTTTCAGCGTGTGTGACTGTGTTTCACATTACATCATTTTTGTGTTACACCCAATTAGCTTGCATGACAGCCTTTTTTCCCCCCCCCACACATGCAATATTTTTCTTTTAACACTGACACATAAAGGCGGGCGAGTCCCGTGTACTTTCCATGAATGCATGTCAATCTTCATGTCATGTCTCACCTGTTTACCTTGTCATAGTCAGACGACCCTCTCGATCTCATATTAAAAATCTTACAATAAGTAGATGAAATGTTTGCAATTCACATGAAAAAAAAAAACAAAAACGTGACAACGGAGGCAAATATTCTGACGTTATTGACTGTCGAGGTCATTCCTTCATTGACCTCTGCGTCACACAGCTGACCTCTGGCCTGTCAGGAGTCAATGATTTTTTGGGATGAAGCAGAGGAATGCAATTACAACACGACAATAGCTGATCAAATGTTGTAACCACGACCCAACTGCTCCACCCAGGCGGGGAGTTGGGTGTTGTTCTGGTGAATCCACTTCACGTCTGCGTGGCTCAGCCCACCTGATCCGGCCCAGCGCTGACTGCTGTGTCCTGAGCTGCAGTAACAGATGTGGAATCACATTACCCAAACGCTGCAATTAGTCTCACCTCGCTCGCAGGGTTAATGAGTTTGTGGAAATGTGCGACCCATTCCTCATTAGATAATTTTCTCATGCACTGATGAGAGAGAGTGAGAGAGACGTGCGACTTCGAGGGACCAGTGCACAGTCAGGCCTAGGCGGGACCCTGTTAGCTGTCTCATTTTGTATTATCTAATTACAATTCAGGAAATAAGACTTAGGTTTATTGTCTTATTCACGACAATGCATATTACATATGGACGAAGAAGTCTCAGTTGACTACGTCAGATCCTGCAGGTCAATAACAGACGGTTTGTACAGCAGCTTCAAGATGTCTGCTGGGTTCCATCGGCCTGTTTCATTATGAGCTGGCTATGCTTATTTCCTCTGTGTGTGTGTGTGTGTGTGTGTGTGTGTCTGTCTGAGCCCAGGGCAAAGCTCTGTCAGGACACAATGGAACGACAACAAAAGAACTAATTAGCAATCAATTACTGACATGTTTCTGTCCTGCACCTTTTATCTGGTTTGAGTGTAGAGCAGGTTACCACCACTCAACAGACCCCCCCCCCCCCCCCCCCCCACTCACCGCCACCACCACCACCCTCCATACCCGTCACCCCCCAACACACACTCACACCACCTGCTGCCTGTATGTGCAGTCAATGCGTGTGTGGGATACACTGGTATCCCCAGTGAGTAATTAGTCGGACGCAAAACAACGTGAGGTAAGTGGGAAAAAGGACCCTCAGAAGAATCCACCTTCAGCCTTTACAGGAAGAGGCTTTTGTGCCACAGATTGAAAAAATGGTTCACCACCCTCATTTATGCTCATCAGTCTAGTTCTTAGTCTTTTATACTGAACAGAACACTTCCAGTCCAAGGTGCTTTGTGTAAGATGTGGCTGCTGCTGGCTCCTCCTCCTATATGTCAAAAGTTTTATCCTGATGTGGATGCGTTCACCTCTTGTCGCCCAGTGCGGTGAATTTGGGTCAAACCTCTTCCGGTCCGAGTGCAGCCAAGGTGCCGTGTGTGTCCCCACCAGTGTTATTATGACTGCATGTGGTCCGTAAAGGGTTAACAGTAAGGTTAGTTTGGAGTCTTCTGCATTTTACTTATACGAGGCCTGAGAGGGTTTAAGGTGCATGAGGAGTAAAGTATCTGATACGCATACGTCACACTGGAAGCTTTTTTTCCCCCTTCACAGTGACTCACTGCCCCCTCGGGAGGTGCGGAGGTGGTATTGTCGGATAGTAGGAATTACACACACAGTTTTAAGAGTGTTACGTTTGTCGTTCTATATACTCATTTATTGAAGACTTTGGACAAAATAGATACAAATTTTTTTGCTACTTTGAGAATCTCCCTCTCTGCACAGTGTACTACACACACACAGGCACACACACACACACACACACACACACACACACACACACACACACACACACACAGGCATTGACATCTGGGGAAAGTGCTGCGAGGAGGCTGCGAGAGCCTCTCGTGATAACAACTCTGCATCTCAACAACCTGCATCCATCATCATCAGCGCCAACATCTGCTCTGAGCCTCAGCCTTAAATCTCTTTCCACCCCCCTCCGATCCTTTACCTTTCCCTACTTTTGACTCTCCCCTCCTTTCACACACTCTGCTCCTCTACTTCCTCCTCCACACGTGTCCCATCTCCTGTCCAAGCGATGCCGTTGTGATTGCCTCTGTAAAAACCTGCGTTGGCTCTTCATCCTCGCTCTATGAAATGTGCTTTTGTTTGCACCCGTCCTCAAAATCAATATTTAATGATGATGTTATCAGTGCTTTATGTGTAATTTTAGCTGGAGTGTCAGTATGAATGAGACACTGTCAGCTTTATGGCGTCAGGCATTTATTTTCTGTTAATGGCTGCTCCTGCCGGTATACAAAGTAAAACCCAGTGGACCTGTGATGGATTTGTCTGTTTGGTTTTTACTCAGGCATTCATCCACAGCTATGCACGTCGACATGTCTAAGTAAGGAAGAAGCTTCAAATAATCAGATGTTTATGTGAACGTGGACCCACTGCTTTCATCGTAAAACACAATCAATCACAGTGTCTGTTTCCTCTGCATCCTCTGACTTTTGACATTTTCCAAAGCCACGAATGTTCCAAGAGAGGCGACAATTATGATAGTTTTCTCAGTCATCCCCCCCCCCCCAATAACAAGCCATTTTTAATCCAATTACAGCACTAACGTGAGAGGCATAATACCACGGCCCCTGGGACACATGAGAGAATATGCAGGACATTTATCCCGACAGTCAATATTGGATTTCGCACTAAGCAGCTGTGCCTGCTCTCTTTGACATTCTCCACCTCTGCACAGTGATCCGTCCTGATTAAACCGGCTTTTCTATTTTATCAAACATTCATTACAGGACTTAGTCATGCATGGACACAGAAACCTGCAGTAGGTAAGTTACACGCTCCACACTGGGCTTTTCCAACTCACATGTTCTTTTTTTTCCCCCACATTCAACTGTTGAACTAATGAAAGGTCAGATTATCACATTGTCCTTTGGCTCTTTGTCCCAACTGCTGAAATCAAACTGAGCAGTCAGTCGTGTGGTGGAATTCCCCGAAAACTTTCCAAACACAGATAAAACAACCTTTTCCATGTTGAACCTGCAGCAGAGGTTAATGAGTTTTATACAGGTTTTGTTTGAAGAAATTCACCATTTTATAGCAAGAACAACAATAATCCTATAAACATAAAAAACAATCACAGAAATAACAACAACAACAACACTACCACTAATAATAATGTTTTTATTATTGTTATTGTTGTTCACCTTTCACATTCATTTGTTGTTTATTTTATTTCATTTGATGAGCGTAATGTGTTCCGCATTAATTTTCACAGACTTGTTTTGGGGTTGTTGTCAAATGTAACTAAACATCGCCACCTCCTGGTGGATGTCGACACCATCACAGTACTGTAAAAAATGATTTAATTCATGTTATTCATGTTATTTGTGCCAAAAAAAAAAGAAGAAGCGAGACAGATAATCAATAGGTTTGATGTCATCTCTGGATAACCTACAGAAATGTGCTAAGTTATCAGAACAGAGCTAATAAAATTACAGAAAATGCATGAAAAGGAGCTGCTGTTTATGAGCGGTTGCAGTCGATGCGTTCATGCAGCGCACTGAATCATTGTCATTGAGTGCATTGATTATGTGGTCGGATCAATGTATATTAGGCTGGAGAGCAGCACATGGCCAGACGGAAAGATGCACGTTTACTGAGTGTTAAAGACCCATGCATCTGCCTCCAGCTGATGTTGTAGGTTTGAGAAGTGTGAGAGAACTTCAGCTGAAATAACATGGATTAACATGGAAACATGGATCAGTCGGTTGTATCCGAACTGTGCTACGACGTCAACATCCTTCTAGAGAAAATAGGAGTTAATCATGAATACTACTCATCAAGAAGGTTTTTGACACCGGGAACACTGAGCACATTCAGTGGAACGTTCTCCTCTCTGTGTTTCTGGAACACACAGAGGTGGTTTAAGTCGATAATATAAGAAACTGAAAAGTCAAAGTCTGCAGTCGAACTTCAACAGTTTGGCCAAAAGCAGCTTGACGGAGCAGCCTGGGTCCCCGGGGCACAGATGTGATCCTCTGACTTCCATCCAGTATCCAGTGCATCCATGGGTCTATCTGTGGTCTCCTACTGGGGTCCGGCCGATTTATTCTTCAATCTTCATGGGGGGGTCCCGTGTGAGTTTGCCCAGATGGTTTCATGACAGGCTCCATACGGGGGAGGTTCTATGCCTCTACGTATGCTCCTGAGGACCGGCCGCCGCGGCCCAGTACCAACCCTCCCAGAAGGCCGAGGACACATGTTCCCACTGGAATCATGTATCCTAGCGATATTTGAGTTCAGTGGAGAATCTTCAATAAGCAGCTTTCCAGAAACTCCATTTTGTGATGTTATGGTCATATTGACTCGTTTCAGTTTCAGGCTGCACAGTGAACAGTTGTGCAGAACTTTTGTCATCGTCTGCATGTGCCGGCAGAGGTTCTCCTGCAGGTGTCCATCAATTCACAGAACTGTTCCATCAGCAGCCAGAATCTAAATGTACTTAAGGGAACATGGACAAGTCCCATGTGACTGCGACGGTGTGTCATCCTCAAAGTCCCGACTGCACAATAAAATGAAAAGACTCTGCTCGGTCTGACCATCATCAGCCGGGACTCACCGCACCTCCCCTGGACATTTTCACTGGAAGGTAATTAAAAGAAGAGTGTGTTATCCATTGCTCCTGATTAACGTTCTTTGAATTAACCACTTTTAGGGGAGAGGGATGGGGAGGAGAGAGCGGAGGAGAAAATCCATGCAGGCTTAAAAGTCATTTCTCTCTGTCAAGTCGGTCCAAACAGGGAGGGCTGGCTCATTACGGCCCCCGCGGGAGATGAATGGGTCATCCAGTCAGGAGAACCAGGTTGGACGGCCACACAGACAGAGCGACCCACACCAGTGTGTACACGTCAGCGTGTGAGGGATGGAGTCAACACACAGTGAACGACACGGTAAAAATACTGAACTCCAGCGTTCTGTGTTCTCTTTGTCAGGGAGCAGGTGTGCTGAAGGAGGCGGCACGCTGGGACACGAGGCCAGGGTGACATGCTAATGTGTGAAGTCAACGCTGACCACATGGGGGGGTGTGGTGGGAGGTCACATCTGGCCAGCTGAAGCAATCACTGGTGTCACAGAGGGTATTCTAAAAATGACACCAGCTTCACCTCTCAGAAATAGAAACATAATTGGGCTTTGTAAGAAAACGGAGGGTTTGATTCCTGCGTCGGGGTGACACGGTGGTGCAGTGGTTAGCACCGTTGCCTCATAGCAAGAAGGTCCCTGGTTTGCTTCCTAACCTGGGGTCTTTCTATGTGGAGTTTGCATGCTCTCCCCGTGTCTGCGTGGGTCCGCTCTGGGTACTCCGGCTTCCTCCCACTGCTAAATTGTCCTTAGGTGAGTGTGTGCGTGAGTGGTTGTCTGTCTTCCATGTGGCCCTGTGATGAGCTGGCGACTTGTCCAGGGTGGACCCCCGCCTTATGCCCGTTGACAGCTGGAATCGGCTCCAGCACACCTGTAACCGGATTAAGCAGCAGAAAATGAATGACTGATTCCTGCGTGTGAAGCTCTTGTTCTCAAATAATTGCACCTGTTCTTACATTTACCACCAGATGGTGCTGAAATCTGAAGAGAGGAAGTACTGTCTTGTCATCATGGAACCATGGCTGAATTTCATGTTTCGTTTGGGAATGTTTACACTCAAAGGCATGTCTGCTCTGACGGCATTCTGTTTTTAAGTGTGTTTGAGGATCTCCAGTGACACGTTTTTTTTAAATTCATGATCGTTGTTGTTTTATTTCAGGTCCAGATTCCTTCCGGGGCACATCCAGTGAGTATCAGTCTCTGGGCTTAAAATGTTTCATTCATTCACAAGCAGCTGTCATCATCTGGAAATGGTTGAATAATACTGAATAGATCATATATGTAGATATATAATAATAATATTGAATATATCACTTTTTATCACCAAATATTTGCATGATGAGTTTTGTTGCCAAACCCAACATGTTTCACTTGAGACTGCAGCAGTTGTGTGGAAAACGCTGGTAGATGATTATATTATATTGGAGATGGATTATCACGTTAGAGTCACAGGTGAACTGTATGAATAGAACAGTTAATAGTAGTGGATTCATTAAAAAAAAGTAATTGAATCAATTACAGTTTGTATCACAGCACCACATCACACACATCACAGTCTCTGTAAGAAATAGCTGGGGGGGGGGGCGACCCACACATTTACACACACACACCGTCTAGCATTTACTACTGTTTCCGTTTTCTCCTGCCTCGTTCACATTGGCTGAACTCACTGCAGCAGCAGATAGGTTCAGACATCGTCATCTACACAAAGACCACGAAGCACGAGCCGCTAATTGTGTCTGACCAGTGGCTGGAGCATGAAAGTCACACACCCAGAAGACGTCATTAAAACACAGCACACTATTCATTGCGTTCATTATAGTGTTGTTTTGTTTTGTTTTTTTTGGTTTGTCTGGCGTGTGACGTCACACAGTGGACGACGTCGACTGTCGTTAGCTGTGGATAATTGCCAACCTCCATCTCTTTTCAGAACGATACAAAGTGTGAGCCATTCTGTGCACACACACATTTTTTAGCCTCAGCCACACACACATCAGTATTTTCAAGGCCATAAATACCCATAAACATTCTGTCCCTATCTCCTCTATCCAGTCAGGGTCAAATCATTTGGGTCTGTCCGTCACAGCCCACAACTGGCATTTACATTTACAGTACATGTGTAATATGTGAGATATGACACACACATATCACATATATAAATGAAAAACACACTTCTTGGACACATTCGTTTATGTGTTTCATCTACTACCTGCTGTCAAACAACAACTGCAACAAGGAGTCTGAGCTAGAAATGTCGCAGTAACTATAAGAAACTAATGAACAAAGCAAAAACAGTCAGAACATTCAACGTTTCCACTGTTTGCTTCGTAATTCGGTTTTACTTCCCCGTCATCCTTCGTTTTCGACACTAGCTCCTGTGTGCTGTACTGGTACACTGTCAACGGTCGATTTCCATGCTCTGCCGCGTCGTCGTCTGACCCTGTGATGTCGGCCTGCCCGTCTGTCTCTGCCGCTATAAAAGCTGCCACATCACAGGCAGTGCTGTTATTCTCCTCTCTACACGTCAGCGTCACACACACGCTCCAGCATGTTGGTGGCTCTGCGCTCACAGCTGCTCCTCTTCCTGATCTCCCTCTCATCCCGGATGATGCTCTGTCGCTACATCGAGGTGAGATCCCATTGTCATAGTTGTGATTAAATTGTTGCGCTTGATTTAACTGATGTCTGTGAAGTCCACTGGAGCACGGCTGGAGCCTGAAATCACTTTCCATCGTGTTTTGATCAGGACAACGACGCTTCAGATGGAATATTTTCTCTTCTCAGTTTGGACCAGAAGAGAGAATCAGAGGATTTGATTTTCCACCGTCCTCTCAGTAAGTACAGCCGTAAACAATGGCTTCGTTCATCGACTGATGATGTCTGACACTGTTTACTTAGTGGCAAACAACAAGTTTGTTGTTAGCAGGGCTAGCATTAGACACAATGTCTCCACAATCAATACATGCCTCCGGTGTTGTTGCACGTGGGCCTGAGTGTGTTTTGACTTTGGTTATTATAGGACATCCACTTTGTATTTCACACACAGACACACACATCATTTTGAAACAAAAACTTCCAGTGTGTACGTCAGGGATTGTGTGGACTTCCAGGCAGGTACCAGTGACAACAAATTTTGCCGAATGTGGAACAAAAACACTAATCCTTTAATCCACAACCGTGGCTTGGCTGGGTGTGTTTGTTGTCCTGTCACGGATCGATTTTCTGTGTTGTGTCAATTCATCCGTTGCCAGAATGCTTGGACATGCTGGCCGTCGACGGCTTCTTCACCTTCGTGGCGTCTCGGCCACAGCTAGCCTGCGCCGCTTTCGTCATCGCTGAGCCCAGCGAGGTCATCGGCCTGGAGCTGGTCGACGTCAACATCGACTGCGACGCCGGAGACTTCATCAAGGTGGGCTTAACTCGCTAAAAATACATGCACGAGAGGGAGAGAGAGAGAGAGAGAGAGAGAGAGGAGGTTCAGGTCTTCTCCACCTAAACACCAAATTCGATTTCCACCTCTTCAGTTGATTACAATCGTGCCAAACGGGGTTCCAGCAGCGCCCAAGGGCCAAACACCAGCCTGCATTGGTCACATTACCCACAGCGAGTGTGGGAAGGGAAGGCTTTGGTTCTGGAGCCAAGCCGGAATCCGGTTACACCACAGTCTCAGTTCATGTGGGGCGAAATCATAAATGGAATGGCTCATCGTGTCCTCCGCTCCTCCACGCGTCTTCTTGCCTTTTTCCTGTCAAAGATCAACCAAACAATCAGAGGCAGTCAAATGATCAACTCATTGTTTACTTTTATAAACACATCACAGCACATTGACACAGAGGTGATGAGAACTACTCTACACACAAATAAAAATGTCTTTGTTTCAAGTCATCTTACAAGTAGTGCGGTACTCTCTCCCCTGAAACGTCAGCAGCAGCCGAGCTAACGTCGTTTGTACTTTCTCAGAAACAACACTTGACCGTCCACAGGTTTTCGACGGCTGGGTTCTGAAGGGAGAGAAGTTCCCCAGCAGTCAGGACCACCCGCTTCCTCTGCACCAGCGCTACACGGACTACTGCTCGTCCACAGCGGGGGGAGCCGCGAGCCGCTCCTCTCAAAATGTCGCCATGGTCTTCTTCCGCATCCACAGCCCCGACAGCGGCTTCACCCTCGCTGTCAGGAAGCTGCACAACCCTCTCCGTGAGTTGTGACTGAAATACATTAAACACAAAGTGACGTCCCAGAGGAGAAACTATAAAACCCCACGACCAAACGAGGAACCCGGGGACTTGAAATGAGATCGGTGTGTGTGATTCACATCCAGGGTCAGACGGCGGCTACCCGTGTGCATGCATGTGTCCTCTCCTTGGACGGGCATTAATCAGGGCCGAGAGCGACAGGGAGAGATTGAATGAGAGGGATGCACCTGTTTGCCAGCTGCTCGACAAACACGGTGTGAACACGGTGTCAGGCAACATAACGATCAGCGCTGAGGCTGTGAGACAGACAAAGACAGAGTTTGAAGGCTTTGTCACCTGGTGACCAGCAGGGACCGCCGACGTCCGTCTCATCAGCTCCATCTTCGTTCCAAGGGTCTGCGGGGTAGAAACTGGACGTCGTTTTAACAGTATCACAGTGTTTTTCTACATGTTAACACATGAATAACGAATCCATTTCGGTCACTACATGGTTTGGTAGCAGTAACCTGTGTTAGTAGTGATGGTCAAGTTCAGTTTTCTTTATTTTCTATTTATTCTCTCTGTGGTGAAAATGTACACATGCACGAAAACGTACGCGAAAATATACACGTTAGACCAAAGTTAAAACACAATTTCTCCGACACTGCAGGACTACTAATGTTTACATCCGGTACATGACACATTCAGTGAAGAGTTTTCAGCTTCTATAGGCAAGTCAAGGTTATTTATACTGCGCATATGTGCAACGAGGCATTTCAAAGTGCTTTACGCACACAAAAGAAATCATGAAATACAAGAAAGAAGACAGATAAAACAGGAAATGAACGTTGCAGATCAGAAGCCTCAAGTTTGAGTTCATAACAGGCAGCGGCAAACACAGGTACGTTTTCAGCTGTGACTTAAACGAACCCAGAGCTGCAGTTTTCAGGGAGTTTGTTTCTGGGGACAGAAAGCAGAGCTGGATGGTTCACGTACGGAGAAAATACAACCCATTATCATTAAGGACATAAGGAAATACAATCAAGATATGACATAGATCTGCCGTCTTTACTCTGTCTCATGAAAGACATATTTCCAAGCTGGGCTGCAGCTTCTTAACGACACTGTGTGTAAGCGAACACCACGTCTGTAGAGTAAAGCGTTCCTTTTCTTGTCGGGGCCTGTTTAGTGGAGCGCACTGTTATCAATTCAGGTTTAATTATTTTCTGATCTCTGTCATCAGAACTGGAATTGGATTTCCATGCTCAGCCCTAATTGTGTCTTCTCAGCGCAGTCATCTCTGATCATGTGCCATCTGCGGCGTGAGGTGTCAATAAGGAGTTGGTGAGTCTGAAACTGGCCTTGGTGTCTGTGTGTGCAGCCTGCAACATCATGTCCCAGAGTCCTCAAGGCAGCTTCACCATGGTGACGCCGCATCAGCGCAGGAACTGCAGCTTCTCCATCATCTACCCCGTGGAGATCCGCCTGACAGAACTCAGCCTCGGGCAGGCCAGAAGCAATGAGCTCAGCCCAAAGGTGAGACGTGGACAGGAAGTGACAGACTAACTGACAGACGGTGTGACAACGTCTCCCGGAGTGTCGGGCGGACATTCTTTCCTATAATGTTCTAGATTCTGCAATGAGGAAACCGTGTGGTGCTTAAAAAAAAAAAAAGACCAGACCAAAGTAAGTCATTGTAATTAGTTCTTGACAATAAATTCCCCTGACCTGAGCAAGGAGCTGAATTTATGGATCAGCCATCTTGACTTGTCGTCACAGGGTAAACACAGGCGTAGCTGATAGACGGATACAGCAGATACGTTAATAATCTCCGAGAGAAATGCATCGACAGCTAATAACTAGCATAGCTAATGCTAATTATTGCTGAATTCCATTTTCGATGGAACTCACATCTCACAGCTCTCATCAGTGCATCGGGACACCGTCTACAATCGAGACAACGTCACTGCAACAGTGTCATGTACATGCTGATCAACTAGACCGTCGGTCTGCGGCGGCGTGTTCTTGCCCGTGTTCTGCAGGGCCGGCTGTGGTCGGGCTGCTCGGGTTCAGGAGACTACGTGGAGCTGCTCGGAGGGAACGGCGTCGACACGTCGAGGATGTTCCCTGTAGCTGACCTCTGTTTCTCTCTCAGTGGCCTCGGTGAGTTTGAGTTCATCTCCGGTGGGAGTCTGAGTGTCACAGTTGGCCCTCTGGTTGTGTGATCATGGTCCAGATGCAGAGAAATGTGTCGTCTCTTCCAGGCCTGCAGGAAAAATAACACCTTTTTTTTTTTTTTTCGTGCAGCTTGCTCTGGTCACATCAGAACATTTTTACCGGGGAGGTGTTTGGCCACTATTGTGTGACTGGTCAGAAGTTTTAAGTGGGCTGTACTTCACTTTCTACTACTTTCAGGATGAAATGTCCCGACCAGAGATGACTTTGTTCTTGTTCTTGCCACTTTGAGAAAACACACGAGTTTGTCTGTTGTTGTGGAGTCTGTTCCGCCCGGTAGGACGGTGGCGTTTGCATCGACGGGTCAAAAACACTCCGAATGGGGATGAAGGTTTCGGTGTGTAATTGTGATCGTGATCTCATATTCATTTTCAGAAGTCGGTCTGTAGCTTTAACAGACTTGGTGTGACAAATCCAGACCATGCTAATGCTACATGTCTCATGCTAGTTAGCATAGCATTAGCCAAAGTCAGCACTCTATCTCATTTATTTGAAAGCGACGTTTCGGTCCAGAGACTTCATCAGGTATTACAAATGGCAAATAAATAAATACAAATGATGTTATCTGGGTCCACATGGGGAGAATGCTCTGCAGGTTCAACGGTGTAAAGTATCGTTTTTTTTCCTCTTTTTCCGTTGCGTTTCAGCTCAGATGAAGATCGGTTGTGATAACTCAGTGGTGCGTGTGGTGTCCAGTGGAAACTATATCAACCGCGTGTCCTTCCAGTACCGACTACTGGAACGCAACGAACTCCCCAAGACCAGAGAGAACAGTCTGGATAACTTCTGCACTGTGGAATGACACCACACACACACACACACACACACACACACACACACACACACACACACACACAAAGACCCTTTGTAAATAATGTTAATGAAAATGTCTCATCAACACATTTACATTGTTTTTCTTCACACGTTTCTTGAGTTTAATTATTTCAGTTTCAATCGTGGCGTATTTATTCTTATTATAACTTCTATTGAATTTCTCTGAAATGTTTCTTGGTAGGAACATTGATTTATGTTGTGCCTGCAATTTTTCTTTTTTAAAAGCATTTTCAGCATCCCGTGGGAGGTTTTTACATCTCTGACGTCACTTCCATTAATAGTACATTTCAATAAATATGACTTGCATGTTGAAGCACATTCTTCAAGTTGTGATTTTGTGTGTTACTCTCTTACTTACTACTACTCATACTTTCATCATAGAACTCTACATTCTCTTGCGGAGTTGTTTTTTTTTTTTTTTTTTACTTTAGTTTCAGGCTATTTGAAGGAGAGAGACAATGGACTTCAACAAAATAAATAAATGCTGTGTACATTGATGTTGGCCTTCAGATATTAGTGGAAAAAAGAGAGAGAGAGAGAGGCAGAGATTTTCCAGAGGCTGAAACTGTAAATTCCACTATGACCAATTGAGACTTTCCATACTGACATTCTGGAGCAGGTGCCAACATGAGTTGCGGCAGACAAAAGGGAACTAAACTACATTTTAATACTGCGCCCAGACAGACTGCACGCATACAACGAAGCCTGGAGAATGAAAGCATCTAATTTTAGATGGAAGAGAAATGCAATGCAGCCAGGGTATTATAATAATAATCTGTGTGTTCTACTATTAAATATGTCCCTGGCAATCAGTATTATGCAGTGACGCATGTAGTATTTCTCTTGTTTCCTGTAATCCAATCTGTTCCAGAGGCGAACTCCGAATAGCTTTCATATTGGGCTGAACATTGCTCAGAGTAATAATTAAAAAGCCTTCTATCGTAGTGTGTTCTAAAGCTGTGTGGATCCAGGTTCGTCGCTGACCTCTCTGCATCGCGGACAGCTTCGCCCTAATCTCTGGAATACTTTACAGCTGTGGATCCTCGGTGTGAATGAGTGTGCAGCTCTTAATGGGATTATCCCACAAGCCTCAGTGCTCTTATTCCCCTCGACATCCTTCGAACTGGCTCGCTTTTGATCTTCTCCTTATGTGGAATTAATCTCAAACCTGCTCAACCGTGGTGATTCAATTAACCAGCGGATGTCTTTTTCACTCAGTGTGCGGCGATTTTCAGTCTTCATTAGAGAATGAAATGCACTTTGAGAGGCCGTTGGAGGGGATCAGGTTTGATCATTTGTTTCTAGAACGGAGCCCGGCGGTCTTAAATACTCCAGTGTATTTATAGTGGGGCCTGCGGCGGTCGACTTGAACGAGTTTGACACTTGTCGCGCCAAAAAGGGCCCAGAAGTCCTTCTGGGTGACATGTGACCCTGCACACGACAGACGAATGAGGAGGTTCATCACTGTCCTCAACATCTCAACAAGGAACAAACAGTTGGATTGTCACTTCACAGACGTTCTGATTCAGTCATCACGAAGCAGATGCAGAGGACCACTGTGGTTTGTTCTCATGTTCCTGTCACACTAACCCTTCCTTGGCTCCTTATCTGAAGTTGCTGAAGGATGCGCTTGGGTAAACTACGCATAAGTACAATGAAGTAAAAGAACGCAAACGTTAAAAGAAGGAGTTTACATGTATTATAGAGAAAATGATCAAACATTAAGTAGGTAATTCATTTCAGATGTGTACAGAGACACGCTGAGATGTTCCTCTGACGTCGGGCTGACGTTCACAGACTCTTCTCCTATGCTGCTCCCTGCTGCCTGTTTCCATCAGTACAGGGTCTTTCTGCAAAGGAGATGTTCTTTCCTGTGAGATATTGTACAAAGGTTTGTTCTTGAATACAGAATCAACCTGAGTAATGGGGCGGGGGTCACTGGAGGCAGGAAGTGGAGAAAATACAGAGAATAAGTTACGCCTGAAGGCTGAAGAACCTGGGGAGGTGTGTGTTGGAGATGTGTGTATTTGATCTTTGTGGGGGCTGCCTGGGACGTCGAGTCCTCCACTCATCACTTGAGCTTTTATTTAGAACAGTGTATTTTGCAGGAAGAAATGTTCTGTGTTTAATGTGCGGCCGCCGCAGACAAGAGCCCGACTGAATGTGAGGTGAGGTGAGGTGAGGTAGAACACGTCATCTTGACAAGGGTCACCGTGTTGGTACGGGTTGGCGTGTCCTCACAATTCCTGCACTTTCACAAGGATTTATGAATGATAAATAATAAAATCTTAATTTCTGACTCAAGAACTGAATAATCAGCGTGCATCATAGTAGAATTCACTTCACCCACGTCTCTTGAAGAAAAGTTCCATTTGGCAAATAATTGATTTTAGTATAATTCATCTGTGATGGTCCACAGGTGTATTTTCATTGTTTAATGTCCATCAAATCAACGCTAGCCTCATTTCTGTGGTGAAATCTGTAACGTGAACTCGTAACCACCATTAATACGTCTACGTCATTAATCTGACGCCAGAAAAGGAAGAGCGACTCAGAGAGCAGAAGGATTTAACGGGACCATTCACCCAAATAATTAAAACAGTAATTTCCCGTGACAGGATGACTTTATTTATAAAGCGGGATCCTCACTTCCTGTCTGTGTTTATGGCGTCAACCCCAGCGTGTTGGGCCCGTTTTGGTGTGTGTCGGTAATAAGCTTGGCCTTCTGCCCCTGGATTAACAGGGCAGATGATGCCAGGTTGTCCACCAGCTGCTGAGGAGCAATCGAGGGCTCCATCATCCGACGGCTGAATCCCAGAGAGGGAGTTCACGTGTGTTTTCTGAGATGTACTCTGAGTCTGAGTTTTGGTCTGTGTGTGTGTGTGTCTAGGTCTTTTTCCTCTTTTCTCAGTTGTGTTTTAATACCGGACACCATCTACAGGACCTCAAGAGAGTTTTATTATGATCTCGATCGACATACAGGTAACGTGCATGTGACTACGTTTCACGTGCAGCGACTATCTCATAAGACCGACGGTGTTACACCCGGCGGTGGGACTTCCCGCTCTGTTCCAGGACTGGGAGCGGAGAGGACGCTTACTTCCTGAACTGAGGAATGGGGGAGGGGATCTTGATGTCCTGACCCCTCTCCAGCCTCTTCTCACATTCAATGAGATAGTTGACACCATCAATCACAAGCTGCACCAGCTCCACCTGCGGACACGTTTTTAAACAGCGTTAGAAGTCGCATCCGGAAAACAGCCACGGCACAAGTGTCGGTAACGTTTGCGTTCACGTCCACGTTCCACAGCCACCGCGCCCGTCTCAAAGTCCAAGTCCCCACATCGGTGCCAATGAGTGAAATCTAGTTAAGTTACGTTGTGACTTTAGACCCCGAAATGTGTCAGTGCGTCTGTCATCGTGTAGCGGTGGACATTAAAAACTGGACCGCTGACCCGCGGTCCCTGTGCAGCCACACAAGACAGTCAAAGTAATTACAACTTCCAATCCTTCGGGCGTCTACGAATAGACCCGGTTTCCCTTCCACCCACGGGATGAAAAAGGTCAAATCCGTCTCTTTGAGCTACACCGAACTCAAGCACAGACCTTCAGAGAGTCGGTTCGCAGCCTGAGAAGAAGGATTACGAAGAGAGGAGCAGCAGAGGACACACGCGTTCCCAGCTCACACCTCCTGCGGCTCCTTTCTACCTGGGGGAGCCGTGTTTACCTCAGACTTGCCCAGACGGTCAAGGTTGGAGATGTCAAAAGTGTCTCCGCTCGCCGCCGTGTCCACGCCACCTGTGCCTCTCTTCTGCAGCCTCAGGTTCTCCAGGATCTTCTTGAAGCGAGGGTCCTTCAAACGACACGCGCAGAGAAGAAATGATCCAATCTGGCCTTTTCGTTCTTCGTCTGTTCTTTCAGTCTCTGCCCTCCTCCCGTCTTTACCCTGCTGAGATGGGGCAGGCGGATATGAACGCCAGCCCTGAGTCCAGTACCGAGGTTGGAGGGGCAGGTGAGGATGTACCCCAGCCGCTCGTTCCACATAAACTCCCAGCCTCTCTCCTGAATTAGCTGCTCCACCTTGAAAATTGAAAAAAAAAAAAAAAAAAGCTTGATGGTGTTTTCGGTTTCTTGATTAAAATAAGTCGTGAGAGTCTTCTCCTGGTTAAACTTCATGAATGGATCTTTTTGGGGGTCAGACCTGTTTGAGACCTCTGCAGAACCTTTGGAACACTCTCTTCATGTTTCCTCCTTTCTCCATGGATATGATCCGTGTGTGGTCCTCCTCATTGATCCAGATCAAGAAGTTCCTCTCGTTGTTGTGCCTGAGAGACTCAGACAAAAACCACCTGTACATGCACAGTCCCTCCTCCCTTCACTTGACTCATTTGTAAAAGTCAGGGAAAGAAGCAAGTTAGAACATATGTGTACGTGTGTATGTGTGTGTGTGTGTGTGTGTGTGTGTGTGGGGGGGGGGGTGATATTAAATATGAATATAAACATAATAGCAGCACCATTGTTCTCTCCCACTTAATGGTACGGTTAAATGTAGTTAAATTACTTAGTATATGTATCCAGTTAGTTCTTAATTTATTGCACTATTTATATTACAGTTAGTACTAGTTTAATTTATGCACTGCTGGTACTTTTTTGGTACCGTTTACACCGTGTGTTGAGAGGTGTGTAATGTCATCTGTGCTGTATATGACACACATACAGTATATGTGACGGTAACGTTGACTTTGACTTTGACCATTGAACTGGGATTTGTTTGAGTAACAAAACACAAAAGGATTTTATTATACATATGTATGTACGTATCTATGTGTATACTGTATATATATATATATACACACACATACTGGACATAGATATGTAACATGAACGTTTACACCCGGGACAAATTAGTACCTACTCTACTTCAGTCTGCTGGCGCACTGATTCTGGGAAAATGAATATAAATGAACTATGCAATCTCTGCATGTTTGCAGCGTTCATTTGCCTCAAGAAGCAGCAGTGTGTTCTTTCGTCAGAACCTTACCAGATCCCACGAGCATCAGGCCAGTCTCGGGCCATCCCAGCTGCCGTGAGCAGAGGTGACACGGGCTTGTCAAACAGGAAGTGCTCCTAAAGAACCAGAAAAAAAAAAAAGACCAAGAGTGACACATAGTTCATACACACCTCTCTATGTCCAGTGTGTGTGTGCGTGTGTGTGTGTGCGTATGGGGCACGGACGTCAATGAGCTGCTGCTGTTCTCTGTCAGTCATCTCCCCCAGGCTGTAGTAGCGACCGGCCAGGTCTCCCTTCAGGCCAGACAGAGCCGTCACCACCACGCGCTCCACCTCACGCCGCTCAGAGCGGGTGCACGCCGGGGGGAGGCTCAACCCGCGGATGCTTCGCCGGTGCGTACGCGGGATGACAACACGTACTGCTCGTCAAACATCCCCGAGGTGATCTGAGGGGCGGAGAGTCGTTCGGTGAGTTGTCCCGGCGGCGGACAGACTCGTCTCACCGACGTGTTGCAGAGCAGTGAAGAGAAAAGCAGACGTCACCTTGGAAGCGTCCAGGTCGGTGGGGTGCTTCATGGTGCGAGGGTCATAGCCGTTGTGCCTGTCTTTGATAACGGGGTCAAAAATCTCAGCAAACACCTTCACGGGAAAAACAATGGACAGCGGTTACTTTGTCCCGGTTTGGACACGCCAACGTGCCACGACCAACACCGACCTCGTAGCTCTCCTCGTCTCCAGCCACCATGCCCACGGTCTTGATAAAGGGATGTCCAGGATTGTCCACTCCGGTCTGGATGCACTGATCCAGGGTCCAGTCGTTGGGGGGTTGTCCTGTCCCTCAAACGTGCGTAGATGGTTGGGGTCAGAGCGGCCGCCATGCAGTTGTTGTGTCTTCTCAGATCAGGGAAATCAGCACTGGGACACATTCTCCAGTTACCTTCCTGTGATGACATGTACCTTCTGACTCCTACACGTAGGACTGCATACCTCGGGGGGAAGAGCCTCTTCCTGTCAGCGGCGGCCGCGCCGTCACTGAGGAGGTATCCTGACGCCAGTGACCCGGCTCCGAGGCCGACCAGCATCGCTGCCGTGTTACGGGCAGACACCATGCGGGTGAACGAGTTCGCCATGGTAACGCGGTGCAACGTCGTCCCTGATGTCAGACAAGGAAAAGGTCACGACCCCTGTTTGTCTTTGGGTTACGATGTGGTTAAGATG
>NW_027614792.1:0-21535 GCF_965212315.1 Lampetra planeri | reverse complement strand
AAATCCCACAAATGGGAACCGCCGCCCCGGTCGGCTGGTCCAAAATGTCCAGAGCTTTCAGAAGCTCTAATGTCATCCACCTCGTTTCACCACCTCCCCTCTCACCTGCTGTAAACAGCTCGGGGCCAAACTCTGCTTCCCCATCTAGAAATGCCTGACTTCTTGAAGGCTGCCTGTCTGAGACCTACTCTGCCTGGTTGGATGCCTTCACCAGATGTTTGCTGGTGTGCTCCCCTCGCTGGGCCTAACTCCAGAAAAGTACCCCAGTATCCCTCCTGCCGTTGAGGGGTCCTACACTCCGAACACAGAGCCGCCAGGGTGTTAATGAAGTCAGCGTTAATATATGTCTTCTTCAAATCTTCCAGTGGTTGAACAGCACACATGCACATTGGGAACAGTTTCACAGTACTGTAAACATTTTGCTTTGCAAATACTTAACGCTTGAGCCACCTGGCTGATTAGGTTCTGTAAGGTTCACTGCAGGCTTCATCAAGAGGCAATTATCAACTGTGTGGAAACTTTCCAGGTGACAGCTGGAAAATTACACGTGATACCAAGACGAATATTTGTGCAGGGAGTGAAAAATGCCCCATCGAGCAGAGTTTTACTGCAGCAGTGACCCTTGCTGTGATTATAAATGCCCCATCGAGCAGAGTTTTACTGCAGCAGTGACCCTTGCTGTGATTATAATTTAGGGACTTTGTGATTCATCACTTTGTTGGATACATCAGAGATTGGTGTTCTGGTAGATTATTGTTGGCTTCATCGTCCCATAACCATTGATCGTAAAAAGAGGCATCGCAGCTGCTTGTGTGTTTTAATAGACAGGTTGTTCTGTCTGAAAGGACTTTTCATGCATTTTAAAATAGAAAGAAATTAAAGCCACTGGAGAGACATTGGGCTGCTTTTAAAAGTATCTTCAGATGCGTTCAAACTCAGCCATGCAGTGAGTCTGGCCATTTTCACATGTGTTTAAAACAAAGAGACACAAAAGTTAAGCAAACCTGGGTGGAGTGGGTCACTGAGTTTTTAATTATATCTCAGCATCTGGTGAATCCTCCCTTGTGCTGGGTTTGGTAACAGAAACCACTGCCAGAACATCTGAACTCAGCACGTGAAATAACCATTAGCTGCCTGTGTGTGTGTCTGAGTAGGAAATATCTAGAGCAGGGAGGACTTTTTTGTCTGTCTGTGACTGAATATTATGTTGTTTATGTTTCAGTTATGAATTCAAAGTGACACCAAAGAATGATCTGGGAGCCGGACCGTCCAGCGATCCGGTGTCTTTTAAGACAGAATCAGCAAGTTTTCCATTGAATCCATCAGGAGCGTAGGAGGAAATCCAGATGAGTAGAATGTGTTAGCTTTTACATACGAGACTAATTAGTCACACAGAAGGGATGTGGAGCTAACGGCCCCACTGATTAGTGTTGCTCAGCGTCTCAGGCAGGAGTTTCAACTCACTGCTTGGGTCTAATAGAAGAACATGTTCAGCTGAAGTATGTCTGACTGCTGATAGATGACACCATGAGGAAACAAATGCTTGGTTCACTGGCATCTGGGCCCGGTGCAATCAGAACCCTCCATATTTGAAGCCAGTTCTCCTCGACAAGCTTGTGTTGGTTTAAACCGATGACCTGTGCTCTGTTGCCCTGTTATTCATTACAACTTTCCTTCACGTTTGCAGCCGACCCACGAGTGAGTGAATACGTTTCAGGTGAATATTGTCCCACTCTTGTCACGTCAGTGTGTGGTCATGCTCTTAAAATGGGGAGTGATTTGTGGATGACCAAGGGTTCACAGCATTTGCTTCTAATGATCCTCTAACAGGAAAAGATGCCATCTGGACTGAGTTCCCCTTTAAAGCCGATGCCTATTCTGAATGCAATGGGAAGATGTACGTGAAGAGAACGTGGTACCGGAAGTTTGTGGGCATCCAACTCTGCAACTCCCTGAGATACAAGATCTACCTGAGTGACTCTCTCAATGGTACAATGTGCAGTAGATTACTATCAGTGATCTGCTTCCGACCCTCACATATAACACGTGTAGCTTTGGAGGGTCCAGAAGTACAATATGAATTATGTCATGACATATGTGATTAAGACCACTAAACATACACGAGGACATGTAGAAAACATAGAGAGTCAATTCAGTTCATATTTCTTCTCTCCAATTGTGAAGACTGTCCGCAAACGTCCCCTCTCCTCTTCTGCAGGGAAGTTCTACAACATTGGAGATCAGACAGGTCACGGAGAGGATCACTGCCAGTTTGTGGATTCCTTCCTGGACGGACGGACCGGCACGCAGTTGCTTGCTGACCAGTTACCGAGCAGGCCAGGTATTTTAATTGACCGCAACTAGAATTCAATCATTGTAATCATGTGATTCAGACCTCTTCTTTTTTCTGTTTTGCACCAGGGTTCTACAGAGCGGTGAGACAGGAGCCTGTTAACTTTGGAGAGATTGGAGGGAAGTCACATGTTACTTATGTGGGCTGGTATGAGTGTGGCACGCCCATACCTGGGAAGTGGTAAGAGGTCCTCGGCATGGTCGAGGATGAGCTCCTGAGTGACGTAGAAAAGTGCCAAAGATGCCTGACCCTGGCATGAAGGGAGGTGGGCCTCTCTTTCATGTTACCATGGACACTGTAGTTGGGTCCTTCTGTTTTGAACTCACTACCAGGTATGAACAGGACTACTTGGTGTCACAAACACTAAAATTGGTCTTCATTTCTCTATTTAGAAATATGTCATGACGGACGAAAGCATGCAGGGGGTTTGAGTGGACCAAATTGTTGAATATAGAGTAATAATCAGAGAAAAAGTTGGGAAGCTGGCTCCCAAAAATGTAATAACTTGTATGATATTATTTATCAGGGGATTGTTATTGAATATTCAATGTGTGCTTGGGCATTTGACATGAGATACTTCTTGATGCTTGTATGGCTATGACACACACACACACGCACGCACACACACACACTGCTCATTTGTATACAGAAATGTGGTGCCCTTCATATCTGACTGTACATTTGGATGTAAAATACAAGCACACACACAGACCTGAGGAACTGACTATCTGCTGGCCTTGAGGGAATATTAGCAGCTGCAGTTTGCACAGTATCAGACCTTTGTTCATATATGTATATGGTGTGAAATACATTGAGTACCAGGGATCACAGACGAAAGCATCAGGTAATGGATGAAACAGCTTCACCCAAATTGTTGATCTTTTTAGGAATAACCAAAGCTTGACCACAGATGTTGTAAATGGTCACTTGGAAACATGCAAATTTTGTATTTTTTTTAGTTGCCTGTGCGTTCTTTTCCTGTATTTTATCAGAAATAAATATTAAAATGAGCTTCAATGTAGCAATGACATGAAAAATCACAAACTTCTTGTGTTCAAATATGATGCAAATGTACATAAAGCTTTTCTGACTGCAATTTTAATGTAGACTATATTTTCAGCAATAAATCTTGTTTTTATATTTCCAAGTGGCTTGAAATGTGTTTTTTTTTTGTTAAAGATGGAACCGCTTGTACTTGTAAACCAACAGTCAGTCAGGTTAGGTTTACACCAAGGCCAGGCCTGCAGTTGCCAACAACATTAACAAATAGTACCTGGGGTACATATTCCCCATAGAAAACAATGTTTTTACACTTTCTCCTCAACACTTGTGAGATCACAACCATGCACTACTTAGTGACAGGCTTTCTTGATCTAAAAAGGTGCTAGCGGGCTACTGGTGTTACATAGAATACAGACATGAGTAATAATAATCCAGTCAACACACACTGCCAAACTTTTCCTTGAAAGAATTTGGCTGTTTTTGTGATTCTGATTTGAATTGGACGAAGCACAGACGGCTAAAATCTGTAATATGAGATTCATCTACAGACATCTGCCATGTGTCAAAAACAATCCCTGGAAGACTTTCAACAATCAATTCCGCACAGTTGCACACTATAAACAGTCAAACACATCTAAGATGAGTGTTTTCAGTTTGCCACCGATCACACACACAGGGTGTTAGTCTTTAATAAACCCTTTGTACTCAGCTCCTCTCATTCATGACGACAGTTTGACAGGAAAGACCAACCACACACTCCCACGCCACACATCCCAGCCAACCACAACCCTCAAACACAAAAACAAAACAGGGATACCAGCATTACGACAGTTTTCCAAATCTGGCTGGGAGAGAGGGGATAATGAAAAGCCAAAGTTAACAGACATGAACTCAGAAACCACAAAAAGCCCAACGGTGCCAAGAACAACAACAACAAAAAAAACTCAAACAGGGTCTCACTCATTTATTTGTTAAAGAAAATGTTACAGTTTATACATTAACAACTAATTTCACTTGAAGGTGGATCTTGATTTTATAAAAACCGTGAAAAGATAAAGAGAAAGAGCAAGCTTTACTTGGGGGGACACAAGGAAAACGTGAATTACACAGGGATCTACGCCTCCCATAAGCCATCACTTAGCTAGTGTTCCCAACAAATTCAATCAATACCACTGTGGAGGTGAAAAAAACAACAAGAAACCAGAACAAGGGGGTAACTTTTCACTGAAACGCATCCACACGCAGTAAAGAGGATGTATGTGTGACCCAGGTGAGGATGCTGATCTCAGTGTTACACTGGAGAAACAATAATCAAGAGTTTGTGCAGCAGCCTGGTTTTGGTCGTCCACATGTGCGCGTACAGACTGGTCACTTTATTATAAGGACACATACAAGAGGGCGGAGCGCACAGAGGGGCTAAGAGGACATGAAGGAGAAAATAGAAAGAAAACAACAGTGTTGGAAGGACAGCGTACAAACACTAACCATCAGACTGGGGGGGTTCGCTGTGTTTCTTATTTGATTTGATTTTTTGTACAAGGGGAGTTTCAGAGCAGTAAACCATGTTTCCTGCACCCAGTCAAAACAGTTGGTGCCACTAGAAGGGGGTGTGTGTGTGTGTGTGTGTGTGTGTGTGTGTGTGTGGCGATCAGCCACTTTGTGTGTGTGTGTGTGTGTGTGTGAGAGAGATGATCAGCCACTATCCACTTTTACCGGTATCCGGGGCCTGGCTGAGTGTAGCCCTGACCATAAGGGGGGCGGTTTGCGGGCATATGGGTTAGCAGCTCCAGGTGGGGGGGTCACCGTGCTGCCTGGAGGTGGGGTGTATCCTGGGCGGGGTTTGGTACCCTGCGCCGGGCTGGGAGCTGGGCGCCAGGTTGTAGTTGGCAGGCTGGGAGGCCTGGGAGGTATAGTTTTGGGGAGGGAAGGCTCCTGGTGGGTATTGCTGGGCTCCCTGAGGTGGGTGGGGCTGCTGCTGGGCCCCCTGGAAGCCTGGGGCTGCGGCCGGTCCGGGGGCAGGAGCCTGGGAGGAGGGAGGCGCGTAGTTCTGGAACTGCTGCTGCGGCTGCGGCGGGCCGGGCTGAGGTGCTCCTGGCTGAGGGACTGTAACCTGCTGAGGAGGGGAGGGCGTCTCAGTAATTACCTCTATGGAGAAAAGATCCTTTTCTTTTCCACTGCTGCTCTTACCAGGGTACTGCATACCATACTGTTGCTGTGGTGGGCAGCGGGCTGCTGAGGCGGGTATCCACCTGGGGCCTGGTACTGCTGGTACACCTGACCTGAACACGGCACAGAGACAAAAAACATAAACTAACACTCTTTCTTATTCTCCTGTATGAGTCAAAGGGATGATATGAAGCAGAGCTATAAAAGAAAAGTCGTTTGATCGATGCTCTCTATCGGACGAACCAGTGATTGGATAAACCTGATGAGAATCCTTTTTGTGAAGCTGCATAAATTTGTTCAAATCACTGGAGCTACGATGGCTAATTTAAGGGAAATCAAGCCTCACTTACGACGGGGGAAAACACCGTCTGAAAGCTTCCAGGGGCCAGTTAGGACTGAGATGCAGGGGAATTATCCTGGAGCTGTGAGATCTGATCTGGCAGAATGTGTTCAGGTCAGACTGCATTCCATCCTGAATGCTAACTGGAGGCATTTACAAGGTTTTGGACTCGAGACACATGAGGTGCATTAAATGTAAATGTGATCTTTGTGTCTTCATGAAAACACCTGTGCACCTTAGAGGAATAACTGCTTCAGCACATGCAGCTGCAACGACTTTGATTTTATTTTGTTGATAAAAGGAATCCCTCTGTGGCACGTTGCAGCGAGAACTGGCTTGGAGCTAGAGAGCAGCATGGTGCAGGTGCCCGAGTAGACACAAACAACAAGAGAAGCATGTGATCATTCTCACAACTGCAGCCCGCGTGTGTACACACACAGATATTCAAAACTCCACAGGCGGCGTTCTCCACACACACAAGTCTACGTTTGCAGACAGCCACTTCCTGCCTGCACTTTTTTAAACAATGACTTCACCAGTCCACACTGACTGCGTGCACATGTGGAGGCTGACTGCCATCGTCTCTCATGTCATGGCAGAGTTGTGCCTGAAAACACTTTAAAGGATTCTGAGACCCACCGATGCCCACAAGTGACATTTTCAATGTCTTTTCAATTCTTGTATTTAAAATCAGTCAAACCGTAGGAAACTTCCTTTTACTCTCATTAAATACAGACACGTGTGTAGAAAATTATGAAATTCATTCATTTCATTTTCTATTCTTGGTTTTACACAAGGAGCACAATCAAGTGATATACTTGGGAAGTTGAAAATTAAATATTATTAAGTTATTTGTCGCAATGAACAGCCAACGTTTGCCAGTGTCGACTGACAAGTCAGTAATAAAGGCTGTTCTTACTTTTTAAAAAAATGAAACCTTAATTAGCTCTCAAAGACCAAAGACTTAGTCTGATCTCTGTTAATAAGGCTCAAATCGCATTACTTGGTTTTCCAGCTCTAGTAAAGTTTGTGTCTCTGTATGTGTCTCTGGTTGGGAGAGCTTACACTGTGGTACTTACAACTCTGGGTAACGCTAAAAATGGGACTATAAACCTAGATCCTCAACCTCAGTCCAACATTTTAAAATTACAACTTCACAATCCTGACTTTCAATCCAGTGGTTCAGAATCTAGACAAACGCAGCACTTAGGTCACCAACAGGAAATTCACTTACTTTACTTAGATTAACGTTAAATATAAACTTTAAATAAATATATCACATATCATCCCAGAGGCTCACGCGCTAACCTCAGAAGCATAGCTGTGATGTGGCAACCATGTGTTATCTCACTGACAGCACGTTAAACATGAGCGCCACAGACTTTATTGTGTGAAAAGGCATGTGTGAAATTGGCTGCTTTTCATCCTCGGTCTGCAATCCATCAGGAGCGTTATGTAAGAGCTGCAGAGGGATGCGTGGCTGTTAAGACCCCCTTTGGGCTGAGGGGGGGGATCATTTTACAGTGTGGCCAAGAAGTCGGCCATCATCGTACTCCCAGGACAGGATCACCTACCCGCTGACAGAGCCACACGGCTCCAGCACAAAACAAAACACTAAACTATTTATTGGAGTAAAGCTGATCTTCAGACATGCCTTTATAAGGAAGCATGTGTACATGGCCCTGATTTTTAATAAACATTTCACATCGCATGCATCTGCCTAAGAGCATCACGCCCCAGTCTGATGTTAGTCTGTTGTTACAGATGCCTGTTTACAGTTTCTTTCTGCTCACAGATGTAACTTGTTGCCAAATGTCCGTCGGCATCTGACAGACAACAACTTGAAATCTTTACCATCTGCTTATGGATCTTGTTAGCGGCATTCTCATGGCAACAAGTAAACCTAAGCTTCCATTAAAGTGAGCTTTAGGCTGCCTGTAAAAGGCCACACATGTACAGCTGGCCTCTGATCTCATTAACTAGCCGTTACAAAATTCTTGTGCATCGAGGGGCTGCTGTGATTTGCCCGGGAGTCCTGATTATACTGACGGACTCAGAGACATACTGTGAGGACAAAGATCAAGGAAAGGTCAAAGCAATTAAGGAATTGTGGTTGACAAAATATTAGGAGCACCTCATTCCTTCTAATAGATCACATCATTGGCAGGAGCTGTACAATGTTATCTTCAATGCTGCAGGAATCCATCTGCTCCATCGGGTTCATGTGGCCTTCCTCTGCACACACAACGCCTGTGGCTGCACTCACATATGTTCACCACAGTCACCTCCGACAATAGGGAGAAGAGCGTAAGGCTGCACAGAGGACATACCTTCTCCCTGTTCCTATAGATTTGAGGAGATTCTGAACTTAATCTTTGCAGTTTCAGTTATAATTGTACAGGATGCATGGGGTATTTTTTTTATAGTGTATTGGTTTGTAATTTTATTCTATTCTGTTTAGACGTGTGATGATTTTGAACATAATACTTGATATTGATTTTTTTTGGGGTTGTGATTTTGCATGGTGTTTAACAGCCCAACTAGAGACAGGAGTTTAAAATTAGCTCTAGCTAGAACTCTATATGCATCACATCAGAATGTTTTGTCCCACTTTAAACCATGGATTTGTTCCTCTCAGTCTCATTGCAGAACTTCCCTCAAACAAGTAACAGAACTTTTAATTGCAACCAGACTAGAAGTCTGGTTGCAGAAGAAGTGTTTCTGTGTGTTCACCTATTAGGATCTCATCTGATATTAACAAGGCACGTGCACATGTGTCTCACCATCCATGGCCGCTGGGGCTCCCTGCTGTACTCCAGGATAGGGAGCCTGTGGCTGGGGAGGCAATCCTGGCTGTGGGGCGGCGGACGAGGAGGAAGCTATGCTGTCAGGAGTTCCTGAGCGTTCCTCTGCTGCAACTGCTGGCGGAGCTACAGATGGCAGAGAGAGAGGCAGACATGCTGGAGACAAGAATGCGTCTTTGTGAAGGCTAAAACTGAACTGAGACAAAAGCAGAAAAACAACAGCAAAATTTCACTAGTTCAGTACCTGGAGCCTGGTCCTCGCTCAGGCCAAAAGCTGAAATTACATTCTTGTTGACTTCATCCTGGTTTTTCAAGGGGTCAAAGGCTGACATGCTCGCTGCACTGACTGGGGTCGTATGTTTCACAGTGGGGTCCGCTGTCAGCAGCTTGCCTTCACGTCCATCCCACTGAGTCTAGTAACACAGCCAGAGGAATGTTTATGAAGAACATACAGTGATACACACATCCATTCACAATTACTCATTTCAAGCTAAGGGGCTAGAAATAAAAACTTTACTAGCTCACAGACGTGTTTCAATACAGTAACAAAGTACGAGTACATGATGACCACATGCTGCTGTTCAGTAAAAGTCAAGTCATGGAGGGAATAGTGTGTTTGGGTGTGAATGACCAAAAACAAACTAGATTGAACAGGAATGTGCGCAGAATATAATTTAAACTAATATTTGTTGCATGAGCCCAGCTAGAACTTCATATTACACTATTCCAATATTTACTGACTCTTCTAAACAGCCTCAGTCTGGAGCTAATATCCTTACGGGATACAGATCTTACGATTCTGCCAGTATGCGTAATATGAACAAGTGTTATTTATCGAGTAGGCTGTGAAACCTTCTGTCAGTGGGATTAGGAGACAAGATTTGTGTTGAAAAAAATTCTGTGCACACACATGCATTTAACCACATGAGCTGGAATATTCAACGTGGATTCATGTTTACTGCATCCAAAGTACATCTGGTTCATTTAGTTCTTTGTCTTACTTAATATCATACTTTTTTCCATCACCAAGCAGAGGTTATGCATTCACATGCTTAAACAATTAGAAGAGAGGTTGTGCACCACATGTCCTCAGGGAAATACTGAAGGAAGACAAGACATTTATTGAGAGCCGGAGAGGGCTAAAAGACATGAAACCAAGATCTCAACTCCCATGTCCCACACAAATTGTGTATCCCCTCAGAGAAGATACCAAAGGAGGGTGATGGAAAAAAAGCAGATAAAGGAGGGTGATGGAAAAAAAGCAGATATATGATAGTAGTCCCTAACTCGCGGAATTTAAACAAATGAACTGTAGAAATCTGACACGAAGCTGAACGTCACCTACTGGGTTCTTTGGCTCTCTGAAGATGTCTTTTGGCGCGTTTCCACTACATGGTTCCAGCACGGCTCAACTGGCCTCATCTCGACACGACCTAGCTTTTTTGTTTTTACTCTGTGGCGATAGTACCTGGTAGTTTTTTTCAGAACCTTGCCCAGCGAGGTTCCAAACAAACTGAGCTAAACTTATGACATCACAGAGTGCCGGCCTCTGATTGATCACTAATAGAAAGGGCCGATCCAAGCACTACCTTCGACTGAAGAATGTACCGGCAGTTTTACTGGCTAACCCAACCAAGGCAATACAATTCTTTATTCCTCATCGCATGCTCATTTAACATGGATGATGTGCGCAAAACATACAGTGTGGTCTGCTAATGAAGTCCAGACGGTGTGTGTGTCTTAATTGTCTGGTTAAAACGTTTATTATAAGAGCTGGACAGAGTGAACCGCAGCGCAGAGCAAAGTTCCATGTCAGAGATCGTGTCAGCAATCATGTGCTGCTTCGTGTCTTTTCTCGACTCTGTCTGGGACGAAAATCCACAAACTGAGAAACGAACTAATCATCTCTCTTCCATCGTACATTGATTATATGTTTGTGTTGCATATAAAACGCCATCATAGCAGTGTCGCACAGCCAACGCTCTGACGTCAGCACTCACAAAGTACTAACGTGGAATGGAAATAAATAAATTCACGACTCATATTAGGTTCTAATTTGAAGGTGTGAATTACCCTGTACTGGTATAATTATGTAGTTACCATACACCAGAGATCCACTGTTACCCCGTGCAAATGAGCTGTTTTAATGTAAATAAAAACTTAAACACAAAGAAATGCGCCTCTATGCAACCAAACCGAGGAGAGACAAGTTGAGGTGAACCGAGCTATGCTGGAAGTGTTTAGTGGAAAAGCGCCATAAGTATGTGTGAATGTGTGCCTCTTACCACTGTCCGGGCGGGCGGTAGCAGCTAGACCGGGTTCTGTTGGGGGTTCCAGGCTATCCAGGAGGTTGTTGACTTTATTCCTGAGCTCAATGAGCTCCCTACGTAGGTACTTCACCTGACTGGACTCCAAAGGCCGTGGCTGACCATTGACTGTAGATAACAACACATGAAAAAAAAAGGGGTGCGAGTTGTACAATTCTAAAAGATTCTTAATAATGTGAGTCGTACATCTTACATCTGTGTGATAGACAAAACTCAAGTCCAAATGCTTTTACAGAATAGGAGTCCAACCTACTTGGACATTGCTACCAAAACACCAGATTGTGGCACAATGTTTGAGTTATATATCATCCATCCATGAATCTGCAATGTCACTCTGTGTTGTTCACACGATCAGAAGGGATATTATGAACAGCAGTTTACTGGACAGTTCTAATGGGCAATAAACTGACTTGTAAGTACTCATGGCTCTGCACTCTGCTTAAGGGCTTACAAGAATCATCTATCACATAGGGCATACTGGCATTCAGGACAACATCCAGACTGACACAGAAAGCTTCATCACCCCCGAAGCTATCAATTTAACAAATATTGAACTTTAAACTGATGTTGCAAGTGTGTCTGAGCCTATATTTATTTATTAAAGTGAAAATAATCACAACGGCTTTGTTATTACACTTTCACACTCCCTCTCTCTTAAACATGATAAACTGGTGAAACTTTAGCATTTCTTTTTTATGATTAATGATGTAGGGTGGTGTTGCTAAGCGACTGTGACTTTTAAATAATTCCACTAAATGTCCCAATGTCCCAGTGAAAACTGACTCTGTAGTAAAATTTCCATTCCCAAAAAAAAAGAGAATGGAGACTGTCAGACATTCCTTTCTCACATAAGTGTCACTGTTCGGCTGGATAATGCTGAACAGAGGTGCACTGGGTCAGCAGGCGCTGCGCTGACACTGGCCACCATAAGGACTCCATCTACTCTAGCTCGCTTTGAACCAACACATGCAGGAGAGTATCAACTCCACGTGAGGTTGTGACATGTGATGATGAGCCATGGCTCCGCTTTGATTTGGAAGGAAGCCAAATGTTTTCAGAAGAACAAAAACAAAACCAACTTACAGGTCCCTGGCTAATAGCAGCAACTAGATGACAGATTGAATGGAAGCAGAGCCCAGCAAACATACGCACACCATGGTGTCATTACTGTTGTTGTTTTTTTCATGGTCCACGTGCGTAGTTATGAGACACGTTTTTCATAACTGATGGAAATGTTTCACAATTAATTAACATGCAATTGCAATATAACTAAACTCCTGCTGCAGTTTCACTCCTGGCAGGATGACACTGGCAAATACTCATTATAAGCACATTTGTTCGATAAAATTAATCATGAGCAATGAATTTGTGCTGTTTGCCTTCTTCAGTTTAACGCTAAAAAATTACTTTCTGTCAACAAACACATAAGATTAGCCATTAGGACAATTTAACCGGAGAATAAACCTTGTGCTATTGTTAATTCATGTCTGGAAAAGCTCTTATTTCAAACACTGTAGCTGTGTGTGTATGACATGCAGATGCGGGGATCAGGAAACAAAACATTTTTTAAATTCCCTTTCAGCCAGTGATTAAATAATACAAGCAAAGTACTGCATGCAAATAGTCTCGTAAAAGCCCTTATGTGAAAACAACCTTATGCAATATGTCCATGTACTTCCAACTCCTTATTTGGAAAATGTCATTGATTCTTCCAACAAAAATGTTACATTACACAGCTACAGAAGTGATGAATTATTGTGAACTGCTTAACATAAACAATAACTTTGATGAAAATATCCATTTTATGCCTGTCAAATTGTCTGCTGAGCCAGCTCTAGGAGAAAAATTCCAACCCCAAATCAGGAATAAGAGAGTGCAGACAGCTTATAGTGGAACAAAGAGAAAACGTGTGTTGTTGTGTTAAGCCTAGGCTGTGCTGCCCTCCAGTGACAGGATGCTGTAAGTGATTTTTTCCCCTTTATTACAGCTCAAGTGACAGATGTTCATCTACAGTGTGTGGTGACAAAACGAACACTTCAATAACCCTTCTTCCAGTTTGGGATTTCCTAAAGCAAAATTCATGTGCAGAAAAGAAATGCTTTGACGTACCAAACAAAGTCAGCTTGAGTATTCTACTGCACTGGATGGCGAAGGAGAGGTCAGAGCTGTCAAAGATGGTAATGAGGTCATCATCTACCAAAATAGGGAGGAAAAAAGAAGGCTGATGAGTCACTGACCAGAAATGTATCCCTACTTAAAAAAAGACAAGAATGACATGATTAAGTGCTTTGATGACTCATAACCAGTTCACAATCAATGTAAGGGTCAAAGAAAAGATGGCCTTCACATATTTACATCTTTTATGGTAGAGCCAGGACTCACCTTCGTCCTTGTATTTGATAGTAACTTCATCATTACTCTGCAGCTTGCCTCTGAAAACACGTTGCATCATAAGCACCAGCTCATCGTACGTAATGTCTTCATTATGGATAGGGATACGTCTGATGTCATCGCCCAACTGGGCTTTGATGATGAGCTTCCCGCTCAGGTCCAGCTGGCCATTCATTGTGCCGTCCGAACTCTTCTGCTCCAACCACTTAAAAGGGAGAAGAAACAGGGAGGAAGAGCATTTAAGACCTGGCCTGTTTTCCCAGCTTTTTTTTTCTTGATGTTGTGGTCAATTAAAATGCAGTAGAGCCTTTATTTCTGACACTACAGTGACGTAAAATAGCTTAGCTCTGCAAGCAGGATGGTAAACTAAAGTGTAAATACAAATATAGGTTATGACTGATTAAGATCATTTCTAATCCTCTAAGAGTAGCTGTGGATGTGGATATAAACTGTATTCAATATTTGCATGTCTCACTATTTAAATAAAGAGTGATAATACATTTCACCAAAGCAGTCACGTGCTGCATCACTAAATATAGATAGATATATAGATAGATAAATAGATAGATCCTTTCTGTGAGAAATTCATACTACTAGGACTGACGACTACTACACGACTAGGTCTGACTTAACAGTATCATTTACACATCATGACAAACATAATGAATATTTTTGTTTGAAACAGGGAAAATAATCACTATCATTTTTTTAAATATCACACATCACATCACATTTATTTTGGAGTTTTACTGTTTAACTAGCAACCTGCACCAGTGGGACGGTTTAATCATGGTGACAGTGAGAAGTTAATTCAATCAATGCTAGTTACAATACAACACAGATCCCCTGTAATTACATGGTCCAAAGGTTTAGCATCACTAAGTGAGGTGGCAAAGACTCATCTGATATATCCTGACAGACTTTGACCCAAAATACAAGTCAACGTGTTCATTCCATACATATCCACTACTTACTGGGTCGGTTGTAACGGTTGTAAGTTGTGAACGTTTTTTTAATTCTGTCACATTTTATACGGTCCTGTTAGCAGTTATTTTTGGCATTGGGTGAAATGAATGATGTGTAATAATGTGTGCACAGTCCACAAGTCGACCGACCATGATGTGCCAATCTGGACAATATACCATTGTGAATTTAATTCCAGGATTGCGGAGGCTTTGTACATCCTGGCCAGATGAATAATTGGCTGGATGCTAGGGATTGCGGGCTAGCTAACGTTTAACGTTTGGCAAAGCAACAACAATTTACATTTACATTTGCGTATCATATCGACAATAGAATTTGAGAGATGTGTCACTGTATCTAAAAAAAACACCATTAAATGCTTTAGTCACAAACATGTAATGGATTTGTTAAGTCATCTGTCAGTGACTCATACGCCATCTGATTTAGTTAATGCTAAAGTTTACTAGGCCGAGTTACTGCTACGTCAACAATGTCAGTACAAAGTTTAAAAAAACGTGTACAACACACAATGAATAGAGTAAATAACTCGTTGTATACTGTTAGCAAAAATTATACAAACTAATTAAGAAAAGAACTCTGTGGGCAAAATAGTTGTTCTGTGTTAGCCAAGATAACTTAGTCATGGCTTCGTTAAATAAACAATCAAAGAATTGTAACATTAACCATCGTTTTAAAGCAGCCTTGCAAAAACCCTCGGTTCATTACAATAGCTTTGGCCGTTGTATAGGTATTTCTTTTTGTGATAATGTCATATGCGATCCCAACACCTGTCGGCCGAGCTAGCTTAGCGTTAGCTGAACCTGTAGCATTAGCCGGCTAACTAGTTAGCTAGCTAGCTTGATCATTCAAACACATACTGAAAAGAAAATGGTATATTGTTAAAACAAAATCATAATGTGATTCGACTCTGAACCCAGAAAATCGTTTTACCTGAATCCGACGACTTGACCCCGCTGTATTTCACAGGTTCCACAAACCGTGAAAACGAACTGTTTGTTAGCCTAGCTAGACCTGAGTGCCAGCATCAGGAAGTGTCCTTCCTTCCTCTCGACTGTCAACGTCAACCAGTACGTGGCATTCACTGCGCGCATGCGCATTGAATCTGCAGTTGGGCTTGATTAAACATGATCAAAGATGTGAACAAGGTTGAGAGCAAACCTTTTTATTTTTTAAAGGTCATTCGTCAGTGCATAATCTCACAGCAGGGTATTAAACTGTGAATACCAGACAACTCAGTAGAACATGATGTCATTGGAATTTCCACCTTTTGTTCAATGAAGTTGAAGACAGTCTGCAGCAGAAGCAAACTTCTGTTGCTATAACCAGCAACTTACAAGAAAAATGTGCATGTTACACGAGGTTCATGTCTTTGTCTTCTACAGTTGTTAAAATATGACAACACCATGGCCCTCTTTCTTTATTTTTCAGATTCAGTTCAGATTCTCTGATGAACTGCATATAAAATGATTGAATGACCCACTTAGTTTACTTTCTTAGTACTGCTCATTTCCTGAATACCTTTGGCATCCTGTATTATCTGTTCACATACATACTTAAAGACAGAGCCGCTCACTACTCTTTTTTCCATGATTATTTCTTTTTCTTCTCCTGAGTGGTATTAAACCATGAGTCTAAAAGTTTTTTCATGTAATATAACTGCCATGCATGTACTTGAACAGCAACCACCATGACAAGGTACATAACAGTCACTGCAGAGAAGCCGAAAATGAAGCGATAGGCTTTTCCATGGCGGTAAAGCTGCTGCGCCACAGGGAACATCTCCATTCCACCATAAATGAGAGGAGCCACAGAGAACAGCCCTGCGCTGATCATGGACAGGACCAGGTAACTGATATTGTTCTTTGGAAGTGACAGACTGCTGAAGAGCAGCGGCAGGAGGCTGAGCAGGTAGGGGTACTCCCACTGATATGGCTTGGACACTGTGTCATGTGACACAAGGTTGAAGTGACTGACAGTTACTTGTGCAGCCACCAGGAGCCAAACGAGAAGATGGACCAAGTTTAACTTCCGCACCTCCGACTTCAAGGAAGCGCTGCAAAATGAATGACAGGTTGCATTAAGCCAGAAGTCCAGGTTGCTATTTGGTGAGAATATAAATACATCAAACACATGTTACTTGCCTCATTTGGTACTGTGGCACCTTCTCCCTGTGTTTGAATTCAATTCCATTGGTACCAGCAGGTCTTGGGCCAGCGCGTGATTTCATGTTGAAGGGAAACTACACACACAACACAAAGCAAGTCATTGTGTATAAAATCTAACAAAAATGTGATGGCAACCGAGGATACTTCATTATAATTGATTTCCTGATTTCCACAGAGTTGCTGTAATATCAGAGAACAGGGAAAGATGGAAATTGAAAGGAGAAGAAGAAGCTGTGATATCTTTAAGTGAACGCTGACTGATCAGAAAATAATAACAGTATATTCAATTTAGAGATTATTCTTTCTATGTCATTTACACTGGAAAAATACAAGTGTTTTCTTTCACATTCAGCATCTTTCTGTGTAGGTGCACTTCCCCCACAGTTAGTCTGTAGTCTTTAGCAGACTAAACCTCTGGATGAGAGTCAGTTTCTAGATTTGTAGATCATCAGTAACGGCTGTAATAAGCACATGTCAAATAATATATTGTTTTTGCAGCAGGTGACCGAAGTTGTAAACAGATCATTTTGAGACAGATACATGGGGAAGATTCGAGGTAAACCGGTTAGCTGCCGCTGCTAACGAAACTAAATCACATTAGCTAAGTACACATGACGTGCTAAGCTAACGTCATTTCATTGTCGTCGGTCGAGTGTGACATCGTGCAGTAATCAAATTATGAACAATACTCACCACTACGTTTTTTTACACGTTGCTCTGCTTGAAGATCGAGGGTGAAGTCGCTTCGACAAAGAATGGGATCAATGGATTCTGGTTACAGCTGCGCGCATGCGCATACTGTCCGTTCGAAAGCCATCTCACCGCAGCATCAGCAGCATCTGTCCTCCCTGCACGGGACCAGCTGTTGCCATGACGCCCATTCACAGCTTGATGGGGGAGAGAAGCTGAGCCAGAAGCGAAAAGCAGTACCGTTTTTCCCCGCTTTCCTTCCTTCTTTATATCTTTTAATAAATTTCACGTCTCACCATTGACTTCTTACGCAGTGCTGTTATGTTTTTAAATATTCACACATTTTCTCACCTTCTTTATTCACTCTCTGTATTGTGTGTGATATGTGTCCATCTTTGTCATGTCTTATGTTTTACTGCATTACTTTTGAAATAAATGTGACTTTCTTGAAGGCTGATTCATTTTTTTCTGAGGTTTGGAAGTTGGGATTGATTCCTCTTAGACTACAAATAGAGAACAAGAAAGAAGAATGTAACAGTATTTTTTTCATACATCAGTAGCAGTTTCATACAACTGCTGCATTGACGAAAACAGAAGTAAATGTCAGTTTTTTAATTAACACATTTTATTTAGAAAAAACACAGACAAAGTAACAAATGTGAAACATTAAGACACAAGCTCTTGGTTACAGTGACAACATTACCATCATGTTTACAAGTAGAAAATATCTATAGTTTCCATTTTTAAGTGTTCTTACTGCTGGAAAAATAGTTACTTTCTCTGATGAAAAAGGAATGCTCAGCGGTCAAAATAATAAATTATTGACATTGTTATAAAATGCTGCCGTCTACAATAAGTACTCATTTACACTCTACTATCTCACAAACCAGCTTGTATCCTGATAAAGTTTACTTGTGGAACTAAACTGACTTCTGCAGGCTTGAATGATTTATGTAGTCTCATTCAATTCATGGTTTACTTTTTCAATCTATGACACCCATATATGTGTAATTATACTGGCAGTACAATGATAACCTGATTATATATTGTATGAATCAAATTCAAAATGTTACAGTAATAAAATATAATCAGTTAGATTAGCAGTCAAGCTTTGTGGCAGAAATTCTGTGCATTGAGGATATTTTTTGCATACTGTGACATGAAATACAAGGAGTGGTTTTCAGAACTCTGGGCAAAATACTGTTTTGTTTTTTTCCCTTTGTGATTTACATACATGATTTCTCTGCAGAACAATTACACCCATAAACCTACACAGTTTATTTGCCCATTATTCTCACTATATATATTAGAATTCCTGCAACATCACAGCATGTGGAAGAAATTTCACGAGTGTGGTTTGTGCTGGAATAAAATAATACATTATCCAAATCCAGGCAATATGACCAGAAATGATTTTATTTAGCTGATCAGTAATCTGTGCTGATATAAGTATTTTATAATCCTGCTATTATCCACATAGGCGAGAACTGTATTTACACAAAGGTTTGCATGAAGAAAAACATTTCCTACCAAAGTGAATATGTCTTCATGTGTTCTATATTTCACATTCTTCACCGCATGGGGTAGCTGCCAGTTTGGAACGAGGTGCAGAGATACTGCGTTGACAGTCTTACTTGAATATTATATTCCTTGGCATACTTCACATCACATGCCACATTTATGGGTTAATACTGTAATTGCAAATTTCACTCTTGTGATTTTTGACCAATAATGGAAAATCTAAAGCAATCTTTTAGGTATAAAGTATGAAATTATATACTTACTTTCTCATTCCTCAGACCGTCTTTGAGATATCTAACCTGACCTCCCATCTTTGACAAAATCAACAAAGAATTGTTCTACCTATAAGATCCCTCAGTCAAGTTTAATTTTTGGTCATGTTATTGGCCGCACAATAATGTACTCCCAATTCACTCTGGTCAAAGATTTTCTCTTACATTGGGTACAGCAAATACCCAGAGAAAGAGGAGTGCACATACTGCCCAGCATAAAGTCCTGCAGCCTGATCTGAGGGCAGCTGAATGTAAACAGTGTCCCCGGGTTGCAGAGGTAATACTGCACTCCCTGATGCTTGGTCTAGGTACCCCTTCTTGTATTCATCATATGTATACATCACTGGCTCGTCGTTCTTCATCAAAGCAACCCACACATTGGCTCCTTTGCAATGAATGTGGTAAGAAAAGTAATAAATGCCAGGGATGTCACAGGTGAAGATTCCTGTTTGCGGGTTGTAGTTTTGGCGGCCATTGTACAAAAGCTTCTCAAATACCACTGGAGTTCCCACGGGTGGAAATGGTGTTGTTGCTACAGCTGTAAATGCTGGCATTTCCAACCCATTAGCACCTAGAACTTCAGCCCCATTGCCTCCATACTGGCTCTTCTTGCCATAACCACCAGCCTTAACACCATCTAATCCAGGGCCCATCTGCGAGAGCACTCCAGCCATGTCAGGAGACATACCTGGCATTCCAGGTGGGCCTGGTGGTCCAGGAGGGCCAGGTGGACCATTTTGACCAGGGGGGCCCTGATGGGCCCTCTTTGCCTGGGGGTCCTATTGGGCCAGGAACACCTGGATTCCCTTCACCTGAAATGCCTGGTGGACCAGGTGGGCCACTATCTCCTTTTGGCCCAGGAAGACCAGTGGGCCCAATTGGACCTGCTGCACCATCCATTCCGGGGATTCCTTTAGGACCTTGAGGTCCTACTTCACCAGGCAATCCTCCTTGTCCTTTTGGCCCAGGAAGTCCCGAAGGACCAGGAGGGCCAGGTAGACCTTTATGTCCATTGTCTCCTTTGGCACCAGTTGGTCCTTGTGGACCTCTTGGCCCTGGCTCTCCAACCCCTCCAGACAAACCATCTTTACCAGGGATCCCAGGTGGACCAGCTTCACCCTGAGCGCCATCAAGCCCTTTCGGCCCTCCTTCACCACAGTCTCCTTTAGGACCAGGCATGCCTAAACCTCCAGGAGTTCCCATTGGTCCAGGAGGGCCTGGTGGACCATTTGGTCCAGGGGGTCCAAGCATACCTGGTAGGCCTCCGTGACCCTTTTCTCCTTTTGGTCCTGGAGGTCCAGGTGGTCCACCCATACCTTTATCACCCTTTGGTCCAGGGAGTCCTGGTTTACCGAACCCAGGTAGTCCTGGCTTTCCAGGCAAACCTGGTGGTCCAGGGTGACCCTTAGCACCTGGCATGCCTGGCTGTCCAGGCAAGCCATTTTGACCTGGTTTTCCTTGACCAGGTAGACCTGGTGGGCCAGGCTTTCCTCCTTCACCTGATAGACCCGCTGGCCCTTTTTCTCCAGGATGTCCTTTCTCTCCAGGTGGTCCTTGTGGCCCTGGAATCCCATTCAGCCCTGGTTTGCCAAAACCAGGCAACCCTCTTGGGCCAGCAGGCCCAGGGGGCCCTGGCAGTCCTTTGTGACCAGGCTGTCCAGGTTGTCCCATTCCTTTGTCTCCTTTGGGTCCAGGTAATCCTGGTAATCCTGGCAGACCTTTGTGACCTGGTTCTCCTTTAGGCCCTGGCTGTCCAGGCAATCCCTGTACACCTGGTTTACCTATTCCTGGTAACCCAGGTGGTCCTGGTAGACCCTTAGATCCTGGCTGTCCAGCTGGTCCTTCCTCACCCCTTGGACCCATTTCTCCTTGTGGTCCAACCTCTCCATTTCCTCCTGGCTTGCCTTGCAGTCCTGGCAAACCTGGCTTGCCAACTGCAGGCTCTCCTGGTGGACCAGGTGGCCCAGGTGGACCTGCAGGTCCTGGCTGTCCATTTCCTGAAGGTCCTGGAGGTCCTGGAGGTCCTTCGGGTCCAGGTGGTCCAACTGGGCCTGGTTCTCCTTGGGGAATTCCTTCAGCACCACTAGGGATTGTTTGACCTGTGAGCAATAATGCACTTGTATTCACCAAGAATAATGATTCCAATTTATTATTTACATACATACATACATAATAGCATACATAATGGACTAAAATCTTCCCATACATATACTTTTCTGCATCCCTGACAAAACAGTAGAAGCAATATATTACCTCATTCCTTTGACACAAACATTTGTGCACATTCTGTGTTTTGGCGGTCATATATATTTTTTTCAGACTAAATTGTATTTGATCTGGGGAGATTTCTTGCTCATGTTATATAAAAATAAAAAAAAAATTCTCACCTTTGTCTTGTCTGCCATTATAGTTGCCCCCTTTACGAGCCTTTTCATTGCCCTTGTGCATTGGCATCTGGGGGAGTTCCTTCCTGTAGTGGGGGTACTGCATGTAGGGTGTCTCTTTCCCAAGGTACTGTTG
>NW_027614791.1:0-21536 GCF_965212315.1 Lampetra planeri | reverse complement strand
CAAAAATTCTCTGTTGCGATCTTCACTCTGGTGGGGTTAAGTGTCCTAGAGGTCATTCTGGTCAGCTTCCTGAAAAACCTTAATGGTTGCTGTGGTCGGAAGGCTCGACGGTCCAACAACGCCCCTGTGGATGTTTCGATTGACGAAAAGCAACAAATAGGTGAGTTTGCCTGTTTGTGACATTTATTACAACAGACATTTTAAAAGCCTAAGTCGAGTGTAAAACACTAAAATTACATTCATTCATCATTTATTTATTTGTTCAGTGTATTTATTTATTTGAAAGGGACAGAACATGTCGACATCCGGACAAATGTTAATATGCTAGTGTTAGCGGAGCCTGCTGATTTACATTTCTAGTCCCTTGGCAGGTTGTTCACAAGAGGGGATTATGTAATATCTAAACATGTTTAGTTTACAATAAATATGTAAACCTAGAAACCATACAAATGACTCACTTAGATAACGCAGACTGAACACATTCTGACCTTTATTCCTGGCATACGCTGTATAGCTGTAATGCCAGACACCAACACATGTTTTGGGGATTTAGGCCAATCCAAATGTTACGTTTACTTAGACAATAGCCCACAGCCCCGTAGTGTGGGGATGGGACAGTTCACTAAATCCTCCCAAATCCCCCATCAAGATTTGGGGGGGGTCATGGTTCTCGGTCCAGTTTGGTACACTTTTGTTTTCAAGGACAATGTCACCTTGTACAGTTGTACAGAATGTGAAAGGAGGCTTTCTCTCTGTGGGTCTCTGGGTCCAGATCTGTGAACACTCTCTGACACCAAACACACAAATGTCTGGATTCACTGACAGACAGTGACAAAACAGGCCAGAGCGCATGGGGGCATTCCCGTCTAGTGCTCCTATTTAGACAAAATCAGATCAGTTATGGAACATATCTGGAATGTGCTCCTGGGTGCTGGGCTTGGTCTCGGGTGACACCCCCCCCCTTTTGGAAAACTTTGATTCCAATGAGGATATATATATATTTCCAATATTCCAATATTTCAATGAGGGTAAGGACAAATATCTCATTATACAATGAACTTTTAGCTTTAATCATGCATTTATAATACTTCACTATTCAGTACACCCCCTAGTGTTGATTGAGCTCCTCTATGTAAGAAATTCCCCGCTCTTTGTGCAGTGTTTGGGCTTTACAGAAATATGCCCAAACACACCCAATACCACATCTCCATATGCGAATCAACTGTTCCCACTCTTTGCCCAATCTTCCGGCTTACCATAAACATGCCATAACCATCCCTGTATTTATAATCCGTACTCTTGCCAGCCTTTCCGTTTAACCAGACATGTGGCCCACTACTCATGGCCATATATTGCTGACGCTGACTCTATTATGGATAACCGTAATCATAACACGTATCAGCCAAAGGGCTTTCCAGATGCCAAAAGAAAGACAAAAATGCCCATGTGTATGCCATAATTCAGCCAAAACATTTGCTGTCTGGGACGTACACACACGGTTTTATTTGTGATCGTTTGTGTGTTTGTGTCTCTCAGCAGGGTGTTGTGTGTGCCGTATAGAGACACATCTTGATGATGTGAAGGTCATGGAGGCCGCACAATGTGTGAAACCAAAATGAGACCAAACACGCCCAGACTGGACATGAAATCTGTACTGACTGGAACGAGGAACGACACTTTGTTCCCCACCTGGTGCCTTGCGCCATTGATCAAAATAGAGCCCCAGATGCATTAACGTCAGGTATCGCCGCTAGCATTAGCATCACACGTCAGAGTTTGCAACACAGTCACAGTTTCATCCTCCAGTTTCTTCCTGTCGTGATCATGTTGCTCTAAATCCACAATGCTCAGCACATCAGACTGAAACTATGCTGCGACACGTCCTTGTGACTCTGGTCTCTGATTTAACTCCTCCACCGCTGTGACACATGCAAAATAAACGATGTTAATGTTTTTCATGAACCGTTCCACCGTCTACCTTAAGTATCACAGAGATCCTGTAATCGATGACTTCTTTCCCTCCTCACACAAACGGGTCGGCTGTAGTTAAAGGAGAAAGGAGACGTGAAACCAGAGACCATTGATCAACTTCTTTGTGGACGCGCTCACCTTCTGCTGAAATTGATCCTGGAGCAAGTGACGGCAGCACGAGAAGTACGCTGGAAGACAAGACGAGAAGAGCAGAGAAGAGAAGAAGGCTGGATGCTACAGGAGACTGGCTAGATCATAAGACTATATCTTCTTTGCTCTCGTATTGTATGACTGTTGTCCTACTTATGGTGATCATGTACGATCAGTGGATTCCTTCGGATTTTTTCAGTTGAGCATGTATGCCAGTGCCTTGCTTTTGTCTTTATGTTGATTTGGAGAATTTGGCATGTTAAGTTTAGATATTGCATGAAAATCATGTTAAAATGAAAATCTAAATTTTTTTCATGCACAGAAGGGAGGAGTCTGCCATCATTGTTTCCACCAACTAAACGTACTTATGGGACTCGTTTCTGACCCGCGATGTTATAATGAACGATGGAGTCTGCAAAACTGCCAAAGGTGGCAGAAAGTCATGAGTAAAGGAAGTAAAAACATCTTCAGGAAAACCTCCTGCCCCTTTAATGATTTAATACTGAACACCAACATAAACGATGAACGTCACACACTCACACACACACTTTTTCAGGCCAGGAGAGACAGAGAGACAATGTTAGGGGTCAAGGTTGGGGGGGTCAGATGAAGGCAGGAGTTTCTTTTTTTTCTGGTTCTCAGTGTTTTTTCTTTTGTTTACTTCAGCCGGCTGAAAGATAGCGGTAACTCCGACAAGATCAATATCATTTTCCACTCTCTTTTCTGGTCAAAAATCACATATTGGACATTTTTGGCCGTTCCAATATTGGTTATTCTGGTTTTCTTTGTTTACTTCAGGTGTTGTAGAGGAAAATATGTCTCAATCTCATTCAAATACCCCGAATCCCCCCAAATGTAAACAAATATTTGTTAATATAAACAGACCTAGGGAAAACATAGAACACATAAGGGACCACCTGATGGGTGATAGAGTCAAGTCCAGGTGGAGAGCCCTGTGCCAAGAGGGGTGGGTCATGGAGGGGCGGGCGTGCAAGACACAGGGGTATGTCTGAAAAAATGATGTTAATCGTGGGACGACCTTGAAAATGTTACCAGAAGGAGGGTTCAGCGGGCGTGGAAAACCTCCCAGACCGTAGTGCACCATGTGTCAAACTCTGGTCGTTGAGGGACGCATTTCCTACAGGTTTTAGATGTCACCCCTGCTCCGACACATCTGATTCAAATCAGCTGCTCGCTGTCAGGCCTCTGCAGAACGTCACAGACACTGGTGACGTGGACGGTAGGAGCAGGTGATATCTGAGACCTGCAGGATAGTGGCCCTCGAGGACCGGTTTGGCCCCCCCTGCTGGAGTATATAAACTGTACGCTGCAGATCTTAATTCAGTCTACGCGGTAGGACTCAAGTGTTTATGACCTGTGAGCAAATAAACACGGCGCTTCACGTGAAGACCGGCTGCCTCTTGGTGGAATTTTTGACTTCATTTGATAGTTCTGTATATTTGTAAGTCAGATCATTTAGAAAAAGGTAGCCCAGGCACTCTCGAGTCAGCCGACTCAAAGTGAGCGGATCTTGTTACCCCGCCGCCGTAACTCCAACGAGATCAGTATAATATTCCACTCCCTTTTTCCGTCAAAAATCACATCTTGGTGAATTTGCTCAGCCAAGGACAAGGAATTGCAGAGCAAGTACCGTCTCTTCTTTGCCATTTTTGGTGAATTTCAGCGCCACCCGTTGTCCTGGAGTATGAACTACAGCCTGCCGGATGTGTTTTCGTGGATGCATGTGCATGCAACTTTATTATATGGAGCCAAGGAAAAAAGTATTGTTTTGTTCAAAAATGCATGTGTTTTGAGTGTTTGTAGAGACTGAGCAATGTCTGACATAAAACATTCGGAAATAATAAAAAAAATCATAAAATATCTCCTTGTTTTGCTCCATATTCTAAATAATCATGAAAATTGTGATAATCGCGTCATTGTGGCATCCCTACCACACACACACACACACACACACACACACACACACACCAAACCTACGCGGGTGTCCCGATGTGATTGTGAGCGTTTCTACTTCTGCCTGTGTGTCTGAGTCACTCACCACTCACGAACCTTTGCGCTGTGTTTAGGATCAGTCACTACTGCATCTTCATAAATAACCTGCTCCAAAGTAACGTTTGTACCTCAGCTGGCACATGGAAGTGCTGACCCGTTCTCTTTACAGTCATAAGATCGTTGTTGCTTTCTGTTCCACCGTGCCCGTGCTGAATGAGGGCAAAGGGCTTTTGTCCACTCTGCACCTTCAACAAGGAATATGTTATAGAAAAACAGGACTCTCATTTAATCTCATTTCTGTCTTTTAAATCCAAACAGTTACTGAGGCCGACGCCATCGCCCATTCTTTTGTTTTATTCGTCCTTTTGCTTGTGTTCTGTGTTATTTTGTAAGTTTTTCCATTTGCTACTTCATATCTTGGCCAAGACGAAAAAGTGTCAAAAAGACGTTTTTGATCTCAGTGTGATTTTCCTGGTTGAATGAATGAATACCATCTTATTTCAGAGCTGGAAGTCAATCACAAAATATTACTCGAGCAGTGAGCCGCACACCAGAGAGGATCATCCATTCATGTCTCAGTTGTCCCTGTAACTTGCTGGGTTCATTCGTAGGCAACTGGACTTCCTGTTTGCTGGAAGATGTTTCACCACTCATCGCGAGACACTTGTTACCTCTACAACTCACACAGGGTGTCATATTTTCCCCACTCACCAAACTGCCCGAGTATGTGTTTAAGACTTTTCTTCCCACAGCAGGAAAACACTGAAGTTTTGTGTTGTTTTAGTTTAAGACTTTTCTTCCACAGCAGGAAAACACTGAAGTTTTGTGTTGTTTTAAATTTAAATTTCTCTTAATAAATGTGTATGATTGTTTGACAGTCAGAGACTGGAGCACAGGTTCTTTCAGAAGTCGGTGTTGATCATCTCCGCTGTCAAACCAAAACACCACTTCGCCTTCCAGCTGGCAGCAGGTAGAAGATCTCTCAGAGATCTACAGGAAACAGCAGAACAAAACATGAATGAAAAGTTTCCACAGCGGTTTCTACTGTGGACCCAAGAGGTTAGGACATGAAACTGAAGCCTGGGGGTCACATGACTTCCGGGTGTGATAGGAAAAGTTTTGAACATCATGTGATATACACAGGAGTCATGTGATGTGTGGATTGGGGTTTGTTGTGTTGATTTCCTCCCAGAGGAGGACAAACATGACACAATCAAAAACCTGCACTCACCATGACATCAGCTCGAACAAACATGAAACGAGTTCAAACAGACTATAAATGAACACCGGTAAATAACCCGTTCAGCCCTACACGGCCTTCAAAGTAAGAGCTCCTGGGTGTCTCCTGTACATCGTGCGGATCCGTCGTCAAATGAGTTGATTTTACTTTGAAAAGCAGCTCCCGGAAGTGTGACTGTGTGGCCAAACATATTCGTTGGCTGTACCCTGATTCCTGTCTATCCAACGGGACGGCGAGAGTGTGTGTGTCTCTACGGTTCAGGGACTGTCGTCCGCGTCGTTAACACACCGGAGGGGATGGCAGCGGACCGGTAACCGGAGCCGGTTCATGAGGCTGAGAGCTGGCCGGCAGATGTGGACGGAACTCGGCCGACAGCTTCCGGCTAGCTTGGCAGCTAAAGTAGCGGATTGACTGATTGTGATTGAGAGGTGATTGTTTACCCGTGTTAAACAACGATGTGTGATCCAGGACAAACTGCCTGTGGTCTGTCATCATGTCACGATTGTCAGGAACAGTCACGCTAGTAAGGTGTGATAAGGAAGGTAAGTTGTAAGTAAGGAAGTCAGCAAAGACGACAAGGTGATTTACGGTAGCAAATGCACAGAAAGAGAATGAAACCGATGAAAAGTGACGACGGTAGTAAAAATCTAGTGCAGAACACACACACACACACACATATATGCAGATGATATCCAGCTTTACTGTGAATTCCAGCAGCACTTGACCAGAATCTGCAGCCTCATGACATTAGTAGATTCTTTGTCAGGTCACATGGAGCCAGAACTGGAATAATTTAAAACAAGTTTTCATTACACACAGATTCATCTCCAGAAATCTGTGTCCACACCAATCCAGTGAATAGGGAGTAGTGTATATGTATATGTGTAGTGTAACATGTGTATATGTGTAGTGTACATGTATATGTGTAGTGTATAAGTATATATGTGTAGAGTACATGTATATGTGTAGTGTATATGTGCATATGTTTAGTGTACATGTATATGTGTAGTGTATATGTGCATATGTTTAGTGTACATGTATATGTGTAGTGTATATGTCAGGCCTGTAGGTGCTGTAGCTCTGCCACATATACAGAAAGAAGAAGACAAGGAGCATGTACACAAAACAAGTGTGAGGTAAACAAACACAGGAGGGAGGAGATGGGGGATGTGAACGGAACAAACAGGAGAGGAAACAGACACATTCAGCAGCTTCTGAAGCAACACGGGGCGACGCCGCTGTTGTTAGTGAGTCAGTGCATGTGGGCTGAGGAGAGGTGGAACTCTGACGGTGTGGTGTGTCTTCACATTTCTTCACTCTGGTCCATATGTTTGGACATTCACCTGAACTCATCTCCGTGTGAAGCTGGCCTCACTTTGTCATTTTGGTATCTAACAAGTATGAATGTCCCCACGGGTTTAAATTTACCACAGAAACAAAGTGGTGCGATCTGCAATCCGACTTTGATGTGATGGAAGGTATGTGAACAGTTATCAATTCATATTCTGATGTCACAGTGATGTGTGCTCATGTTTCCTACAGGCGAGGACCTCATCAACCATGGCAGGAGGAATCACAGACACTGGAGAACCCTACTCTGCCTTTGTGAGTTCATGGAGGATAATGTGCTTCATGTTAACTCACCACAATGAAGTCTACAGCCACTTGACAGTTTTCAGCAACAATCAGCTACATCTGGAGTGTCCAAACCGGTCCTCAAGGGCCCCCCCTATCCTGCAGGTTTTCAATGTCACCCCACTCCTACACACCTGACTCAAACCAGCAGCTGGTTGTCAGACCTCTGCAGAACTTCAGAGACTGATTCAGGACAGGTAGGAGCAGAGTGACATGGAAAACCTGTAGGATAGGAGGGTCCTCGGGGACCGGATTGGACACCCCTGACTACATGATTGTCCAAACGGTCTTGCTTCATATAAAACCTGTTCTTTGCACTCACAGATGAGTTAGCAGGGAAAAGTCCTGTGACATGTGAACAGGAAGTTAAGACACTAACATGTCCTGTTTTCAACACCAGGCCTCCTTATGGTCTGGACTGTGACTGCTGCGGCTGCTCAGATGTTTGCCCAGCCAAGGCGTTGAATTATTAAACACTGTGTTGTCTCTTAGCTGATAAGCTCAGCCGTCTTCTCTGACAAGTTTCACAGAAGAACACCTGATACAGTCACATACAGATGCAACCACATCATTTCCATGGAACGATTTAAACCACAGAGAAAGTTTAGACAAAGCTTAGACACTGTTTTGTTGTCTTCACCTTCATGTCCGTTCCAGGTGGGGCTGGTGTACATGTTCAACCTGATCGTGGGAACAGGAGCGCTCACCATGCCCAAAGCCTTCGCTGAAGCCGGCTGGGTGGTCAGTTTAGCGCTCATCTCCTTCTTAGGATTCATGAGGTGCGTGTTGATATACAGGAGCAGGACAAGGTCTCCGATTTGATCAAGTGCTAATGCTCCTTCTCCACCACACGCTTCCAGCGTCCGGCTGATATGGTTAAAGATGAGATGTTTGTGTGTTTGGTATCTGGTGACAACATTCACAAAGAGCTGAGACCAGCAGTGTGTTGCCGAGTTTGGTCTCTGGGATCCTGTCCTGCTCCGTTTCTCCTCTCTTTTTCTCAGACAGAAACCCTCAAACTGAGCAGCAGGTTCTCCAAAAAAATAACACAAAGCACTTTACAAAATAAACCTTCAAATCGACCCTGAAATCGACCTCTCCTACCAATGTATCCACTGTCCCTCCTCTGCACATGTCCAAACCATCTCAATCTAGCCTCTCTAGCTTTTTCTCCTAACCTTCCTGTCTGTGTTGTCCCTCTGATGACCTCATTCCTAATCCTGTCCATCCTGGTCACTCCTAAAGAGAATCTCAGCATCTTTAACTCTGCCACCTCCAGCTCTGCCTCCTGTCTTCTGCCTATCGCTAGTGTCTCTAAACCATACATCATAGCTGGTCTAACCACAGTCCTGTAAACCTTTCCCTTCACCTTAGCTGAAACTCTTCTATCACAAATCACTCCTGACACTTTTCTCCACCTGTTCCACCCTGCCTGCAACGATATTCTTCACTTCAGTCCTACCTCTACCTTGAAGTCTTCTGTCCTTCCAACAGCACACCTCACCACTGTTCTACTACCTTCATACATGTCCTGCACCAAGCCAACATACTTCTCTGCCACTCCTGACTTCCTCATACAAAACCACAATTCCTCTCTTGGCACCCTGTCATATGCCTTCTCTAAATCTACAAAAACACAATGCAGCTCCTTCCTACCTTCTCTGTACTTCTCCATCAGCATCCTCAGTGCAAATATTGCATCTGTGGTGCTCTTTCTAGGCATGAAACCATACTGCTGTTCACAAATCTCCACTTCCTGTCTCAACCTGGCTTCAACTACTCTTTCCCAAACCTTCATGGTATGGCTCATCAACTTTATCCCTCTGTAGTTACTACAACTCTGTACATCACCCTTCTTATAAATTGGTACCAGAACACTCTTCCTCCACTCATCAGGCATCTTGTTACTGTCTAATATTTTGTTAAACAACCTAGTCAGAAAATCTACCGACCCTTCCCCTAAACACTTCCATACCTCCACTGGTATGTCATCTGGACCAACCGCCTTACCACTCTTCATCCTTTTTAAAGCTTTCCTGACTTCATCCTTTCTAATCTGATCAACCTCCTTCCTAATCATTTCTGGCTCCTCATTCCTACGTTCCCTATCGTTTTCTTCATTTAACAATTCCTCAAAGTATTCTTTCCATCTCTTCAACACACTTTCCTCACTGGTGATGACACTTCCCTCTCTGTCCTTAATCAACCTAACCTGCTGTACATCCTTCCCAGCCTGATTTCTCTGCCTCGCCAACCTGTACAACTCCTTTTCCCCTTCCTTTGTATCTAACCTCTCATACAACTCCTCATATGCCTTATGTTTGGCCTTGGCCACTTCCCTCTTCACTTCCCTTGCCCTCTCTTTGTACTCTAGCCTGTTCTCTTCTGTTCTCTCACTGTCCCATCTCTTCTTCGCTAATGTTACTAATGCTACCTGTCTCCCTAATCACTGTTGCCGTAGCCTCCCAATCATCTGGGAATTCCTCAACACGGCCCAGCACTGTCCTAACCTCCTTCCTGAATTCTTCACAACATTCCTCTTTCCTCAATTTCCACCATTTGCTTTTCTTCTCTGTCTTCACCCTCTTCCTTTTCCTCACCTCCATCACCATCTTACACACTACCATCCTATGCTGTTTGGCTACACTCTCTCCTGTCACCACCTTACAGTCGCTAACCTCCCTCAGAAGACCTCTTCTACATAGAATATAATCTATCTGTGTAGACCTGCCTCCACTCTTGTAAGTTATCAAGTGTTCTTCTCTCTTTTGGAAATAGGTGTTTACCACTGCCATTTCCATTCTCTTGGTGAAGTCTACCACTGCCTGTCCTTCCAAGTTCCTATCCCTAAGGCCAAACCTGCCCATCACTTCCTCATCACCTCTGTTCCCTTCCCCTATATGACCATTAAAGTCTGCTCCAATCACTACTCTCTCTCCTCTGGGAATGATCTCTATCACTCTATCTAGCTCATTCCAGAACTTTTCCTTTTCTTCTAACTCACAGCCCACCTGTGGGGCATAACCACTAACTACATTCACCATCACTCCTTCAATCTCTACCTTCACACACATCAACCTGTCTGACTCTCGTTTCACCTCCACCACCTGCCTAGCAAACTCTTCCTTAATAATCACCCCTACTCCGTTCCTCTTCCCATCTAGACCATAGTAGAACAACTTGTAGCCTCCTCCAATGTCTCTTGCCTTGCTGCCCTTCCACCTAGTCTCCTGCACACACAAAATATCTACTCTTCTCCTCTCCCTCATGTCAGCTAATTCTCTACCTTTCCCTGTCATTGAACCTACATTCAGAGTTCCTAACCTCAGACTGATCCTTCTAACCTTCCTCTTTTCCCTCTTTCCCTGCACCAATCGTCCTCCTCTTCTTCTTCGTCCTCTTCTTCTTTGACCAACAGTAGTCCAATTTCCAACAATACCCTGTAGGTGAACAGCACTGTTGGCGGTCGTTGTTGACCCGGGCCTCGACCGATCCGGTTTGGAAATCATTTTGATCACTCGCATATTTGATTTGGCATAAGTTTTACACCGGATGCCATTCCTTACGCAACCCTCTCCATTTATCCGGGCTTGGGACCGGCACCAGTCAACAATGGCTTCCGCAACTGCTCCCTAGTGGCTGGGTTGATTCCATGACTCTTGATAACACTAAAAAGAAGTGGACCTAAAATTGAGCCTTGGGGGACACCACAGTTCAATTATAGCTGATAGATGATTCATCAAAAGTAATTAAAGCTGTCTGTTGGTAAGATAGGATGGAGCCCATTTAAATCCAGTGTCAGATATACCAGTCAGGCTGTGAAGTCGATTTAAAAGTCAAAGAAATACATTTAATTATAGTAAAATAAAATGAAAATGTATTTGTTTGGCCTGTATATCAAGTGGTCCTGCTGCCAACCAGCTCCTGACAACCTGTGGCTGTGCAAGGATACTCAATTTAATATCATGGTCAACAGTATCCAAAGCTGCACTTATGTCAAATAAAACCAGCACTGAGCGTTTTCTCATGTCCAGGTTACATCGGAGGTCATTTACGACTTTGACAAGTGCAGTCTGCATACTACGTTTAGCTCGAAAACCAGACTGGAATTTCTCATGGATTGCATTCGACTAGGGCTCGCGATACTGGAAATTTTGGTATCGATCCGATACCAAGTAAATACAGGGCTAGTATCACCGATAGTGATACCGATTCCGATACTTTTTACTTGAAATGTCATTTAATAATTTGGGGGTTTTGCCTTGAGTTATTTGATTATGATTATGGTTAAACAGCACAGATTTTATGCAATAACAATGCTTTTTATTAAATAACCACAACAAATAATCATTCCAACACCACACTTGAAAAATGTCACATATGCAATCATGCCCCAATCATCTGTGATACGTTTCAGGTCAGAGCAAAAGTTGTCAGCACATACAGTGGGGCAAAAAAGTATTTAGTCAGCCACCAATTGTGCAAGTTCTCCCATTTAAAAAGATGAGAGAGGCCTGTAATTTTCATCATAGGTACACTTCAACTATGAGAGACAAAATGAGAAAAAAAAAATCCAGAGAATCACATTGTTTGATGAGAATTTATTTGCAAATTATGGTGGAAAATAAGTATTTGGTCAAAAACAAAAGTTCATCTCAATACTTTGTGATGTACCCTTTGTTGGCAATGACAGAGATCAAACGTTTTCTGTAACTCTTCACAAGATTTTCACACTGTTGTAGGTATTTTGGCCCATTCCTCAATGCAGATCGTCTCTATAGCAGTGATGTTTTGGGGCTGTCGCTGGGCAACACGGATTTTCAACTCCCTCCAAAGATTTTCTATGGGGTTGAGATCTGGAGACTGGCTAGGCCACTCCAGGACCTTGAAATACGTCTTATGAAGCCACTCCTTCGTTGCCCGGGCGGTGTGTTTGGGATTGTTGTCATGCTGAAAGACCCAGCCATGTTTCATCTTCAATGCCCTTGCTGATGGAAGAAGGTTTTCATTCAGAATTGCACGATACATGGCCCCATTCATTCTCTCCTTTACACGGATCAGTCGTCCTGGTCCCTTTGCAGAAAAACAGCCCCAGAGCATGATGTTTCCACCCCCATGCTTCACAGTAGGTATGGTGGTGTTTGGATGCAACTCAGCATTCTTTCTCCTCCAAACACGACGAGTTGAGTTTATACCAAAAAGTTCTATTTTGGTTTCATCTGACCATATTACATTCTCCCAATCCTCTTCTGGATCATCCAAATGCTCTCTAGCAAACTTCAGATGCTTGGACATGTACTGGCTTCAGCAGGGGGACACGTCTGGCACTGCAGGATTTGAGTCCCTGGCGGCGTAGTGTGTTACTCATGGTAGCCTTTGTTACTATGGTCCCAGCTCTGCAGGTGTTTCACTAGGTCCCCCCCGTGTGGTTCTGGGATTTTTGCTCACCGTTCTTGTTATCATTTTGACCCCACGGGGTGAGATCTTGCGTGGAGCCCCAGATCGAGGGAGATTATCGGTGGTCTTGTAGGTCTTCCATTTTCTTATAATTGCTCCCACAGTTGATTTCTTCACACCAAGCTGCTTACCTATTGCAGATTCAGTCTTCCCAGCCTGGTGCAGGTCTACAATTTTGTTTCTAATGTCCTTTGACAGCTCTTTGGTCTTGGCCATAGTGGAGTTTGGAGTGTGACTGTTTGAGGTTGTGGACAGGTGTCTTTTATACTGATAACGAGTTCAAACAGGTGCCATCAATACAGGTAACGAGTGGAGGACAGAGGAGCTTCTTAAAGAAGAAGTTACAGGTCTGTGAGAGCCAGAAATCTTGCTTGTTTGTAGGTGACCAAATACTTATTTTACAGAGGAATTTACCAATTAATTCATTAAAAATCAAACAAGTGATTCTCTGGATTTTTTTTTCTCATTTTGTCTCTCATAGTTGAAGCGTACCTATAATGAAAATTACAGGCCTTTCTCATCTTTTTTAAGTGGGAGAACTTGCACAATTGGTGGCTGACTAAATACTTTTTTGCCCCACTGTGTCTGCATTTCCCAGTTGTCATCAGTGACACAGTTAAATACGCCTCTGTGGCTCTTGATGTCCACATATCAGTGGTCAACGCTGTCAGCAGCATCTAGACACTGATCAGCCAGAGAGGGGGAGGAGCTAAGTGTGCACTCACTGTGACTGAGCATTGAGCAGCAGGGAGAGAGAGGAGGGGGTGGGAGGGTGCGCTGTTTGCACGGAGAAGCGGCGGTCTGAGGAGAATATAGGAAAGTGCTGGACTACAGAAGAAAAACTGCAGTATTGATCCCATCACGCTAGTATCGATCCGGTACCAATACGCACTTTGGAATCGATACTATTGATATTTAGATCGATACGCCGAGCACTACAGTCGACCGATTAAAAACAAAGATCTAAACCATCCAAGTCATTTCTCTTCAGGAGGGGCTTAACCAACGCGGTCTGAGGAGCAGAAGGAAAACACACCTTTGATGGGAACAATTGACAGTAGTCAGTAGATTCACATTTAGAAATCCATCAACTGATTTCAGACGGTTTTAGTTGAGAAACAACTTTACTAAGTAAGCATTTCATTATCAAGCAGGACAAAACTTTCTAGTGTTTCCTCACGTACAGACACAGGTTCTGGGCTGTGTTTTCTGACTGGTGATGAATGAGGTCTGACCTGATATTGATATTTTCCCCACACCTCTCACTCCATGCTCGATGATTTAGACGGTCATCATTTGGATTATTAAGATGGTTGACCGTTCCCTCTCAGTTATTTTCCTGATTTACATCTTCAGTTGAAGCCAGAAGTTGTACACTGCACATACACTGTGCAAAAACACACATTTCATTTTTTGTCTCACTGTCTGGAGTCAAATCAGAGTAGGCCTTTCCTGTTTCCGGTCAGTCAGGTTCACCCACATTATTTCATTTGGTTAAATGCCACAATAACGAGAGAGAGAATTTCTTAGAGAATTTAATATGATTTTCTTCGAGGTCAAAAGTTTACATACACAAGAAGTATGTCTTTAAGGAACATGGAGAAGCCCAGATGATGAGGTCATGGCTTCGGAAGCTCCTGATAGGTTAACTGACAACATGTGAGTTAATTGATGGCACACCTGGGGATGTATTTAAGGCCACACTCTGCTTCCTTGTTTGAAATCATGGGAGAGTCAAAAGAAATCGGCCATGAAATCAGAGAGAATCGTGGAGCTCCACAAGTCGGGCTCATCCTTGGGCGCAATTTCCAGATGCTTGAAGGAGCCATGTTCATCTGTTCAAACATTTATACGCAAGTATACACATCATGGGAATGTCTAGCCATCACACCGCTCAGGAAGGAGACGGCTTTTTTCGTCGGAAATGTGTGAATCAACCCCAGAACAAAAGCTAAAGACCTTGGGAAGATGCTGGATGAAGCTGGTAAGAAAGTGTCGTTATCCACAGTGAAACGATTCCTGCACCAACATGGGCTGAAAGGCCTCTCACAGAGAATGCGTCTTCTTCTAAACAAGCATAAAAAAGCCAGATTACAGTTTGCAAAAAGACACCAAGACAAAGATCGTAACTTCTGGAGACATGTCCTGTGGTCTGATGAAACTAAAGTGGAGCTGTTTGGCCATAATGAACAACATTACATCTGGAGGAAAAAGGGGGAAGCTTGTAGACCTGAGAACACCATACCAACTGTGAAGCATGGAGCTGACAGCATCATTCTGTGGGGCTGTTGTGCTGCAGCAGGACCTGAAGCTCTTAATAAAATAGACGACATCATGAAGAAAAGACATCAGCCAGGAAGCTAAAACAAATGGACAATGACCCTAAGCATACCGCTAAAATGGTTAAAAAACGGCTTGAGGATAACAAAGTCAATGTCTTGGAGTGGCCATCACGAAGTCCTGACCTGAATCCTATTGAAAATTTGTGGGCAGATCTGAAAAGGCGTGTGCGAGCAAGGCGACCGACAACCTGAGTCAGTTACACCAGTTCTGTCAGGAGGAATGGGCCAGGTTACCAGCAGAGTACTGTCAGAAGCTTGTGGAAGGTTACCCAAACCGTTTGACCCAAAGGAAATGCTACTTGATACTAAGGAAATGCATGGAAACTTTTGACCTGGAAGAAAACTCTCTCTCTCATTATTGTGGCATTTAACAAAATAAAATAATGTTGGTAAACCTGACTGATCTGAAACAGGAAAGGTTTAGTCTGATTTGACCACATACAGTGAGACAAAAAATGAAATGTGTGTTTTTGCACAGTGTATGTAAACTTCTGGCTTCAACTGTACATCCACAACCGAAGAGACTCCATGGGTCATAATCAAATCTAAAATGGGACATTTGATGCGAGTAGGTTGAGTTCCATGTTGGATTAAATTCATACAGTTTTTCAAATTCTGAAAGAATGGAGTCTGATTTCTGGTCTTCTGTGTAAATTAAAGTCAGTATAATTTTGTGGATGATTGAGATAAAAGATGAACATCTTTTATGCTGTAAACAGTCAAGCAACAGATTTGAGAGGACTGTTATGAACACTATTCAGTTGGTGTGTATTCTGCAAACGTGAGATTCTTAAAAGGAAAAGCAGCTGAGGCGATGGTTAGTGTGTCTCCTCCTCTTTGACCAGTCCAGGATGAAAATGGCAGCTTGTAGTTTATTAGTGTGCTGCTGGTCCATCTGTGCTCAGCCTGTTTCTTTAAACATCAAGTCCATTCTCTTGTCTAAAATCAGCTCATTAATGATACATGTCTCGTTTAAAAGGGTCATGTTCAGCGGTCTGTCGTGAGGTGCATGAGTTATGGAAATGAACTCCACAGATCCTTCTACAGATTTGCGGGGGTCGATGACTGGGATTGACAGGGCAGGGTTTGACCTGCAGGGGGTGCTGGTTGCTGACAGGGGGAATGTCAGTGCTGTTGTTGTGTCCTCGTGCATGTCTGGAATCAGTATGGACGATGTTGCAGTGAGCTGGAGCTGTGTAGAGGAAAAGGAGTAGATGATGTGTGACACAACTTTGACTCGTTAGAGATTTAAACTCTGAGGGTCTATGAGAAGAGTTAGTTCAGGTGTAAATAACAACGTAATGTTTGCTTTGTTTTGATGCAAATAACAACTACATTCTGAACATGTGTACCATTAATGCACTGGTTGGTCTTTTACAACATGAATGTTCACACACGGATCTACAGAGGTACCAACATTCAGGAACACAAGTATTTCACTCAATGATGAAGACAACTTGTCCATCATGCCCACATGTGAGCAGTGGTCCAGATCTGAACTGAAGTGGAGCTCTGAAGGAACAAACTGACTGTCTGTACATTGATCCTGGACTGGAGCTCTGGAGGGACTCCTTTGACACCCCTGGTTTAAAGGGCAAACAAACAAACATTGGCTGAGTCGTGGAGAGGTTGACGTTGGCGTGTTCAAACATGTTTGATTGACTGTGTCTGAGCTCTGTTTCCTCACACACCGATACGTTTCTGTGACAAGCCACCCATTGTCCCCTGACTCGCAGCAGCTGTGGATCTTTGGTATGGTGGGGAAATGACCTGCTGGAGGTTAACCTCAGGATCAGAGGTCAGTCCTTGGACTGACCATCCACTCCACTCCCAGACAGCTTTGAGTGGTAGTTGGTGATATCCAAGGTTTTCACGAATGACGATTCGTCTCCAGAAACCTGTGCAGTCAGACACTGCATTATGTCCTCCAGAGCTGTGGGTGGCGCTGTGCTGCTGCCACAGAAACACACCACAAACAAAAGCAGACACAGAGCACGTCTGTGAAGGTTCTCGGCCACTTCGTCATGGCACCGTGCTGAGTTCCTCTGTAGGAAACTGGACATAGAGTTAACTTGAAATGTGTTCTATTCACATCGAAGGGGACGGAAACTTCAACACAGACGTGTAAGACACACACACACACACACACACACTGTCACCACCCCTGGAACACAAACCGGGAGTCATTCGGACCTTGAACCACAGGGCAAAGAATGTTCCTGCAGATTCAGAGGGAAAAGTCAAGGAGAAATGCCGTGTGAGGGAGGCACTCGAGCTGTGGGTACCCCACCTGGGCTTTGACCACGTTCAATGACAAGAAGGTCACCAACAAGGGACAACATCAAGAGGAAGAACCTTGGTGTCCTGTATGTCTCCAGTATCAGAAAAGCTAAGGAGGATTTTCAACAAACACAACCTCCCTGTACACTTCAAACCCAGCAACACCCCGAGGCAGAAACTGGTCCACCCCAAGGACGAGACACCCCAGGACGAGTCTGACAATGACGTATACGCTGTCCAGTGTAGTGAGGACTCACACCTGACCATAGACAAATGAATCCAGTTCTTGTCCTTTGTTTCTCATCCTCTGATTACTGTTCAGAGTTGTTTGGGGTCTATCCAAGGAACTCAGAACTCAGCTGTTCATCTTCCACTCTTTCTCCTTCCCAGCTACATGACCACCACCTTTGTGATCGAAGCCATGGCAGCGGCCAACGCTCAGTTGCGCTGGAAGAGGAGAGAGCAGGACGAGGTGAGTTCATGAATCCGGACCGATATAAGTATGTGTGATTAAGTTGGATTGATGCTCCTGTCTTGAACTGACGTGGACGTTGACGTCCTCTGACGCCATGAGTGTTGACTCGCACCACCGCGTTTACTTTTTTTCTGTTCTTGGTTTACTTGCTCAAGTGAGTTGATCCTGTTACCGAACTAAGAGCAACATCATTTTCCGCTCACTTTTTAAAAAAATCACAGTTCTACTTTGTTATAACCTGGCTTGCAGGGGAAAGGAAAGGAACGCAAGATGCCAGATGTAAAAAGGCAAGGTGAATGTATTGTACCGTGAATTTGGAGGACAAGGGGTAATAAAAAAAAACACAATACAAACTGAGGGAGAGGTCCGATGGAGACTAGTCAAATCAAAAACAAAATCAAACATAAAGAGGACTCACAATGACCTGTACAACTGTGTCTTCACCTTTAGACAAAAGAAAACTAAATGCCGACGATTAAACTCAAAACCAAAATCACAGAAAGACCAGCACTCCTGTACCCAGTGTTTCTACACAACAAAGAAAACTAGAAACACACAAAGGAGTCTAAGTTAACTGCAGCCCTGGCCTCCCTCCACCGGGTGAGTGAACAAAGAATACAAAAGACCTTCAAAGACAAAGTACAAGTGTCATATGAACTGAGTCACTCGACAGCCGCCCAGACAGAAGGAGCCAGGAGTCTTTTCAAATCCACCGGTCCCAGGTGGACGGCCGTGATAGGACGAGGAGTCAAGCACCGCACCAATCAGGAGGAAGGGAGGTTCTCATGGGTTGGCGGATGGAAACGCCCCTCGGTTGCTGCACCAGTCAGACTAAGGGCCAGGGTGCAGACATCTCAAGAGGAGGAGATGAGGAAACTGCACACATACAGTCCTGAGCTGCAGCCGTAGTATACTTTCTTTGCAAACATAGTATTGTTGCTCTGAAAGCTGGAAAGTCACGTGACACAAGCAGTCCACTCACGGTTGTCGTCGTCTGCTGAGGTCTGTGTAGCAGACATTGTACCTTTCTGGGGAGGTGACGTCAAGCTACGCTGTAGATACACCGTCGATTTGACACAGGAGCAGAAATTAGCTCCCTGTCCCAGCCCAAAATGTGTTTTAGGACAAGTTACTTCTTGGATGATGTGTGTTATGTAAAGAGTGTAAAGAGATAACCTGAGTAGGAATAAGACCGATATTCCTCGGTGAATATCTGTCTCTGACTGTCTTCACTGGCTGGACTTTGTCCTTCACACTCAGAGGACGTGTCATCTGACCGCCCTCCACAGATGGACGTTAATCCCACTTTCTCACATTGCTCTTGATTAATCTACAAATCACTGGTGAACTCAAGTGGCGTGTGAGCATCCTCCACTGCCCCACATGTCTGCCAGCTGACAGATGCTGTCTTCCCTGAACAAACTATGTGCTGTATGTTCAAACTGGGAACGCTGTTCACCCCACCCTCTCATCCACAGATTAACGACAACGAATCTTCCTCTGAGTATTCTGAAGATGATGATGATGTCATCGGCAGGAGTCGAGGCGAGCCAGAGTCAAAGCCCATCTTGTCTGTTCGTGAGTATCTTATGAATCTGTAATTCATTTGTCATTATTTCATGTGTCGTATTTTTATTTTGTAAATTAAAAATAAGATTCCAAATTAAGTTGTCCTGGTTATACACTATAGGTCAGAAGTTTGGCAGGAAGATCAGATGTGTTCAAACAAAGTTCAAGGTTCATTGGTATACTTTTCATCAAAGGAACCATAAAAAAGACTTCTCGCTACTATAATTATCAGTTTTTTGTGTCTTTGTCTTCGTCTTTGCTCCTGTGGATGGAGGTGTGGCAGATGCGAGGTTTGTATGTTTTTTTAAAGGTATGAGACGGGAACATGCATTTAAAGCTTTGTTGTTCATCACTGAGACACTGCGGAGTCATGGTAAGCACTTTTCTTACTGATCAGTCCAGCAGTCCCACACAAGCACAGCTGGAGGGAGGTGTGGGATCTGGACACCCACCTCTTCTCTGTTGTCGAGGTGACAGTGCTGGGTAGAAACCTTAGGGTCATTCTTCTTCTTGTTCTTCTTATAATGTGTGGTTGTGTGTGTGTGTGTGTGTGTGTGTGTGTGTGTGTGTATATATATATATATATATAAATATATATATATATATATATATTTTCCACCTGGTGCTTTAGATGTTAAAGGTCTATACATACTGCGCAAAAACAGAGAATTGGTTTGCCAAGAACCAGAACAAGTTACTCCTGGGGAGTCCTCACAGGCCCGGTAATGTTGGTGGCTGCTGTCGTCAATCGGTGAGGTCCGGTGAGACTCACTGTGAGACCCTCACTGCAGCTCCGCTAGAACTATGGGGCCATTCCCTGTTTGCACAGAGCAGGTGGGGGCAGACAGGGAGGGCGGTGCAGCCGCTCCCTCAGACCTCAGCGTCTGCATTTGGGACCAGACTCACACTAGTTCTCGTACACCACCAACACCAAGATTCTTCCCAGATGATGTGAGGAGAACAAGCAGTGAGAACTCCACAACAAGTTTCTCTGTTCTTGCGGAGTACGTACAGGTGTTAATATGTTGAAGATGATGCTCCAGTTTGTCAACCACTTTGTAGTTAGTACTTCAAGCTTGCTTGTTTTTTCTTTCTCTGTTTTCTTGTTGTGTGGATGAAGGATTGTTTTTTAGATACACAACCTTCTCTCTCCAGCTGAGTTTGTGTTGTGTTGAGTTGGATGGATCAGTCATGAAAGTCAGCAGTGTCTCATTAATGAGAGGAGCTTTGGATGCAGTTCCTGGCTCACACCTTCAAAAACCTTCACACGCTGTATCTATGTGCTGTTTTACATCCAGAGCAGGTTACTGTGAACAAAGCAAAGACAACAAATACCTGATAATGATAGTAAAATTGTGTTTCTTTATATCATAGTCATAGTTCTGTCATAGTTTCATAGTGTACCAATGAATCTTCTTTGTACAAATTAGATGCTGCTTCCAAACCTTTGGTCTTCTTCTTCTTCTCCTTTCGGCTTGTCCCTCTTCAGGGGTTGCCACAGCGAATCATCAATTTCCATCTTTCCCTGTTCTCTGTATCCTCTACTCTGACTCCAACTACCTCCATGTCCTCCCTCACTGCATCTATAAACCTCCTCTTTGACCTTCCTCTCTGTCTCCTACCTGGCAACTCCATCTCTAACATTCTCCTACCAATGTATCCACTGTCCCTCCTCTGCACATGTCCAAACCATCTCAATCTAGCCTCTCTAGCTTTTTCTCCTAACCTTCCTGTCTGTGTTGTCCCTCTGATGACCTCATTCCTAATCCTGTCCATCCTGGTCACTCCTAAAGAGAATCTCAGCATCTTTAACTCTGCCACCTCCAGCTCTGCCTCCTGTCTTCTGCCTATCCCTAGTGTCTCTAAACCATACATCATAGCTGGTCTAACCACAGTCCTGTAAACCTTTCCCTTCACCTTAGCTGAAACTGTTCTATCACAAATCACTCCTGACACTTTTCTCCAGCTGTTCCACCCTGCCTGCAACGATATTCTTCACTTCAGTCCTACCTCTACCTTGAAGTCTTCTGTCCTTCCAACAGCACACCTCACCACTGTTCTACTACCTTCATACATGTCCTGCACCAAGCGAACATACTTCTCTGACACTCCTGACTTCCTCATACAAAACCACAATTCCTCTCTTGGCACCCTGTCATATGCCTTCTCTAAATCTACAAAAACACAATGCAGCTCCTTCCTACCTTCTCTGTACTTCTCCATCAGCATCCTCAGTGCAAATATTGCATCTGTGGTGCTCTTTCTAGGCATGAAACCATACTGCTGTTCACAAATCTCCACTTCCTGTCTCAACCTGGCTTCAACTACTCTTTCCCAAACCTTCATGGTATGGCTCATCAACTTTATCCCTCTGTAGTTACTACAACTCTGTACATCACCCCTT
>NW_027614790.1:0-21592 GCF_965212315.1 Lampetra planeri | reverse complement strand
TGGGCAAAAAACGTGATTTTTGGGCAAAAACGTGATTTTTGGGCAAAAACGTGATTTTTGGGCAAAAACGTGATTTTTGGGCAAAAACGTGATTTGGGGCCATAAACGTGGTTTTTTGGGCAAAAACGTGATTTGGGGCCAAAATCGTGGTTTTTGGGCAAAAACGTGATTTTTGGGCAAAAACGTGATTTTTGGGCAAAAACGTGATTTTTTGGGCAAAAAAGTGATTTTTTGGCAAAAACGTGATTTTTGGGCAAAAAGGATGTGGGGCCAAAAACGTGATTTTTGGGCAAAAAACGTGATTTTTGGGCAAAAACGTGATTTTTGGGGCAAAAACGTGATTTTTGGGCAAAAACGTGATTTTTGGGCAAAAACGTGATTTGGGGCCAAAAACGTGATTTTTGGGCAAAAACGTGATTTTTGGGCAAAAACGTGATTTTTGGGTAAAAACGTGATTTGGGGCCAAAAACGTGATTTTTGGGCAAAACGTGATTTTTAGGCAAAAACGTGATTTTTGGGCAAAAACGTGATTTGGGGCCAAAAACGTGATTTTTGGGCAAAAACGTGATTTTTGGGCAAAAACGTGATTTTTGGGCAAAAACGTGATTTTTTGGTCAAAAACGTGATTTTTGGGCAAAAACGTGATTTTTGGGCAAAAACGTGATTTGGGGCCAAAAACGTGTTTTTTGGGCAAAAACGTGATTTTTGGGCAAAAACGTGATTTTTGGGCAAAAACGTGATTTTTGGGCAAAAAAGTGATTTTTTGGCAAAAAAACGTGATTTTTGGGCAAAAACGTGATTTGGGGCCAAAAACGTGATTTTTGGGCAAAAACGTGATTTTTGGGCAAAAACGTGATTTTTGGGCAAAAACGTGATTTTTGGGCAAAAACGTGATTTTTGGGCAAAAACGTGATTTTTGGGCAAAAACGTGATTTTTTGGGCAAAAACGTGATTTGGGGGCCAAAAACGTGATTTTTGGGCAAAAACGTGATTTGGGGCCAAAAACGTGATTTTTGGGCAAAAACGTGATTTGGGGCCAAAAACGTGATTTTTGGGCAAAAACGTGATTTTTGGGCAAAAACGTGATTTTTGGGCAAAAACGTGATTTTTGGGCAAAACATGATTTTTGGGCAAAAAACGTGATTTTTGGACAAAAACGTGATTTTTGGGCAAAAACGTGATTTGGGCCAAAAACGTGATTTTTGGGCAAAAAACGTGATTTTTGGGCAAAAACGTGATTTTTGGGCAAAAACGTGATTTTTGGGCAAAAACGTGATTTTTGGGCAAAAACGTGATTTTTGGGCAAAAACGTGATTTGGGCCAAAAACGTGATTTTTGGGCAAAAACGTGATTTTTGGGCAAAAACGTGATTTGGGGCCAAAAACGTGATTTTTGGGCAAAAACGTGATTTTTAGGCAAAAAACTTGATTTTTGGGCAAAACGTGATTTTTGGGGCAAAAACGTGATTTTGGGCAAAAACGTGATTTTTGGGCAAAAACGTGATTTGGGGCCAAAAATGTGATTTTTGGGCAAAAACGTGATTTTTGTGCAAAAACGTGGTTTGGGGCCAAAAACGTGATTTTTGGGCAAAAACGTGATTTTTGGGCAAAAACGTGATTTTTGGGCAAAAACGTGATTTTTGGGCAAAAACGAGATTTTTGGGCAAGGACGTGATTTTTGGGCAAAAACGTGATTTGGGGCCAAAAACGTGATTTTTGGGCAAAAACGTGATTTTTGGGCAAAAACGTGATTTTTGGGCAAAACCGTGATTTGGGGCCAAAAACGTGATTTTTGGGCAAAAACGTGATTTTTAGTCAAAAACTTGATTTTTGGGCAAAAACGTGATTTTTGGGCAAAAACGTGATTTTGGGCAAAAACGTTATTTGGGGCCAAAAACGTGATTTTTAGGCAAACACGATTTTTGGGCAAAAACGTGATTTGGGGCCATAAACGTGGTTTTTGGGCAAAAACGTGATTTTTGGGCAAAAACGTGATTTTTGGGCAAAAACGTGATTTTTGGGCAAAAAAGTGATTTTTTTGGCAAAAAACGTGATTTTTGGGCAAAAACGTGATTTTTGGGCAAAAACGTGATTTTTGGGCAAAAACGTGATTTGAGGCCAAAAACGTGATTTTTGGGCAAAAACGTGATTTTTGGGCAAAAAACGTGGTTTTTGGGCAAAAACGTGATTTGGGGCCAAAATCGTGGTTTTTGGGCAAAAACGTGATTTTTGGGCAAAAACGTGATTTTTGGGCAAAAACGTGATTTTTGGGCAAAAAAGTGATTTTTTGGCAAAAACGTGATTTTTGGGCAAAAAAGGATGTGGGGCCAAAAACGTAATTTTTGGCAAAAACGTGATTTTTGGGCAAAAACGTGATTTTTGGGCAAAAACGTGATTTTTGGGCAAAAACGTGATTTTTGGGCAAAAACGTGATTTGGGGCCAAAAACGTGATTTTTTGGGCAAAAACGTGATTTTTGGGCAAAAAACGTGATTTTTGGGTAAAAACGTGATTTGGGGCCAAAAACGTGATTTTTGGGCAAAAACGTGATTTTTAGGCAAAAACGTAATTTTTGGGCAAAAACGTGATTTGGGGCCAAAAACGTGATTTTTGGGCAAAAACGTGATTTTTGGGCAAAAAACGTGATTTTTGGGCAAAAACGTGATTTTTGGTCAAAAACGTGATTTTTGGGCAAAAACGTAATTTTTGGGCAAAAACGTGATTTGGGGCCAAAAACGTGTTTTTTGGGCAAAAACGTGATTTTTGGGCAAAAACGTGATTTTTGGGCAAAAACGTGATTTTTGGGCAAAAAAGTGATTTTTTGGCAAAAAACGTGATTTTTGGGCAAAAACGTGATTTGGGGCCAAAAACGTGATTTTTGGGCAAAAACGTAATTTTGGGGCAAAAACGTGATTTTTGGGCAAAAACGTGATTTTTGGGCAAAAACGTGATTTTTGGGCAAAAACGTGATTTTTGGGCAAAACATGATTTTTGGGCAAAAACGTGATTTTTGGACAAAAACGTGATTTTTGGGCAAAAAACGTGATTTGGGGCCAAAAACGTGATTTTTGGGCAAAAACGTGATTTTTGGGCAAAAAACGTGATTTTTGGGCAAAAACGTGATTTTTGGGCAAAAACGTGATTTTTGGGCAAAAACGTGATTTTGGGCAAAAACGTTATTTGGGGCCAAAAACGTGATTTTTAGGCAAACACGTGATTTTTGGGCAAAAACGTGGATTTGGGGCCAAAAATGTGATTTTTGGGCAAAAACGTGATTTTTGTGCAAAAACGTGGTTTGGGGCCAAAAACGTGATTTTTGGGCAAAAACGTTGATTTTTGGGCAAAAACGTGATTTTTGGGCAAAAACGTGATTTTTGGGCAAAAACGTGATTTTGGGCAAAGACGTGATTTTTGGGCAAAAACGTGATTTGGGGCCAAAAACGTGATTTTTGGGCAAAAACGTGATTTTTGGGCAAAAACGTGATTTTTGGGCAAAACCGTGATTTGGGGCCAAAAACGTGATTTTTGGGCAAAAACGTGATTTTTAGGCAAAAAACTTGATTTTTGGGCAAAACGTGATTTTTGGGCAAAAACGTGATTTTGGGCAAAAACGTTATTTGGGGCCAAAAACGTGATTTTTAGGCAAACACGTGATTTTTGGGCAAAAACGTGATTTGGGGCCATAAACGTGGTTTTTGGACAAAAAACGTGATTTTTGGGCAAAAACGTGATTTTTGGGCAAAAACGTGATTTTTGGGCAAAAAAGTGATTTTTTGGCAAAAACGTGATTTTTGGGCAAAAACGTGATGTGGGGCCAAAAACGTAATTTTTGGGCAAAAACGTGATTTTTGGGCAAAAAACGTGATTTTTGGGCAAAAACGTGATTTTTGGGCAAAAACGTGATTTTTGGGCAAAAACGTGATTTGAGGCCAAAACGTGATTTTTGGGCAAAAACGTGATTTTTGGGCAAAAACGTGATTTTTGGGTAAAAACGTGATTTGGGGCCAATGATTTGGGGCCAAAAACGTGATTTTTGGGCAAAAAACGTGATTTTTGGGCAAAAACGTGATTTTTGGGCAAAAACGTGATTTTTGGGGCAAAAACGTGATTTTTGGCAAAAAAGTGATTTTTTGGCAAAAAACGTGATTTTGGGCAAAAAACGTGATGTGGGGCCAAAAACGTAATTTTTGGGCAAAAACGTGATTTTTGGGCAAAAACGTGATTTTTGGGCAAAAACGTGATTTTTGGGCAAAAACGTGATTTTTGGGCAAAAACGTGATTTGAGGCCAAAAACGTGATTTTTGGGCAAAAACGTGGTTTTTGGGGCAAAAACGTGATTTGGGGCCAAAATCGGTGGTTTTTGGGCAAAAACGTGATTTTTGGGCAAAAACGTGATTTTTGGGCAAAAACGTGATTTTTGGGCAAAAAAGTGATTTTTTTGGCAAAAACGTGATTTTTGGGCAAAAAAGGATGTGGGGCCAAAAACGTAATTTTTGGGCAAAAACGTGATTTTTGGGCAAAAACGTGATTTTTGGGCAAAAACGTGATTTTTGGGCAAAAACGTGATTTTTGGGCAAAAACGTGATTTGGGGCCAAAAACGTGATTTTTGGGCAAAAACGTGATTTTTGGGCAAAAACGTGATTTTTGGGTAAAAACGTGATTTGGGGCCAAAAACGTGATTTTTGGGCAAAAACGGTGATTTTTAGGCAAAAACGTGATTTTTGGGCAAAAACGTGATTTGGGGCCAAAAACGTGATTTTTGGGCAAAAACGTGATTTTTGGGCAAAAACGTGATTTTTTGGGCAAAAACGTGATTTTTGGTCAAAAACGTGATTTTTGGGCAAAAACGTGATTTTTGGGCAAAAACGTGATTTGGGGCCAAAAACGTGTTTTTTGGGCAAAAACGTGATTTTTGGGCAAAAACGTGATTTTTGGGCAAAAACGTGATTTTTGGGCAAAAAAGTGATTTTTTGGCAAAAAACGTGATTTTTGGGCAAAAAACGTGATTTGGGGCCAAAAACGTGATTTTTGGGCAAAAACGTGATTTTATGGGCAAAAACGTGATTTTTGGGCAAAAACGTGATTTTTGGGCAAAAACGTGATTTTTTGGGCAAAAACGTGATTTTTGGGCAAAACATGATTTTTGGGCAAAAACGTGATTTTTGGACAAAAACGTGATTTTTGGGCAAAAACGTGATTTGGGGCCAAAAACGTGATTTTTGGGCAAAAAACGTGATTTTTTGGGCAAAAACGTGATTTTTGGGCAAAAACGTGATTTTTGGGCAAAAACGTGATTTTGGGCAAAAACGTTATTTGGGGCCAAAAACGTGATTTTTAGGCAAACACGTGATTTTTGGGCAAAAACGTGATTTGGGGCCAAAAAATGTGATTTTTGGGCAAAAACGTGATTTTTGTGCAAAAACGTGCGTTTGGGGCCAAAAACGTGATTTTTGGGGCAAAAACGTGATTTTTGGGCAAAAACGTGATTTTTGGGCAAAAACGTGATTTTTGGGCAAAAACGTGATTTTTTGGGCAAAGACGTGATTTTTGGGCAAAAACGTGATTTGGGGCCAAAAACGTGATTTTTGGGCAAAAACGTGATTTTTGGGCAAAAAACGTGATTTTTGGGCAAAACCGTGATTTGGGGCCAAAAACGTGATTTTTGGGCAAAAACGTGATTTTTGGGCAAAAAACGTGATTTTGGGCAAAAAACGTTATTTGGGGCCAAAAACGTGATTTTTAGGCAAACACGTGATTTTTGGGCAAAAACGTGATTTGGGTCCATAAACGTGGTTTTTGGGCAAAAACGTGATTTTTGGGCAAAACGTGATTTTTGGGCAAAAACGTGATTTTTGGGCAAAAAAGTGATTTTTTGGCAAAAACGTGATTTTTGGGCAAAAACGTGATGTGGGGCCAAAAACGTAATTTTTGGGCAAAAACGTGATTTTTGGGCAAAAACGTGATTTTTGGGCAAAAAACGTGATTTTTGGGCAAAAACGTGATTTTTGGGCAAAAACGTGATTTGAGGCCAAAAACGTGATTTTTGGGCAAAAACGTGATTTTTGGGCAAAAACGTGATTTTTTGGGTAAAAACGTGATTTGGGGCCAAAAACGTGATTTTTGGGCAAAAACGTGATTTTTGGGCAAAAACGTGATTTTTGGGCAAAAACGTGATTTTTGGGCAAAAACGTGATTTTTTGGCAAAAAACGTGATTTTTGGGCAAAAACGTGATTTGGGGCCAAAAACGTGGATTTTTGGGCAAAAACGTGATTTTTGGGCAAAAAACGTGATTTTTGGGCAAAAACGTGATTTTTGGCAAAAACGTGATTTTTGGGCAAAAACGTGATTTTGGGCAAAAACGTGATTTTTGGGCAAAAACGTGATTTTTGGGCAAAAACGTGATTTGGGGCCAAAAACGTGATTTTTGGGCAAAAACGTGATTTGGGGCCAAAAACGTGATTTTTGGGCAAAAACGTGATTTGGGGCCAAAAACGTGATTTTTGGGCAAAAAACGTGATTTTTGGGCAAAAACGTGATTTTTGGGCAAAAACGTGATTTTTGGGCAAAAAATGATTTTTGGGCAAAAAACGTGATTTTTGGACAAAAACGTGATTTTTGGGCAAAAACGTGATTTGGGGCCAAAAACGTGATTTTGGGCAAAAACGTGATTTTTGGGCAAAAACGTGATTTTTGGGGCAAAAACGTGATTTTTGGGGCAAAAACGTGATTTTTGGGCAAAAAACGTGATTTTTTGGGCAAAAACGTGATTTTTGGGCAAAAACGTGATTTGGGGCCAAAAACGTGATTTTTGGGCAAAAACGTGATTTTTAGGCAAAAACTTGATTTTTGGGCAAAAACGTGATTTTTGGGCCAAAAACGTGATTTTGGGCAAAAACGTTATTTGGGGCCAAAAACGTGATTTTTAGGCAAACACGTGATTTTTGGGCAAAAACGTGATTTGGGGCCAAAAATGTGATTTTTGGGCAAAAACGTGATTTGGGGCCAAAAATGTGATTTTTGGGCAAAAACGTGATTTTTGTGCAAAAACGTGGTTTGGGGCCAAAAACGTGATTTTTGGGCAAAAAACGTGATTTTTGGGCAAAAACGTGATTTTTGGGCAAAAACGTGATTTTTGGGCAAAGACGTGATTTTTGGGCAAAAACGTGATTTGGGGCCAAAAACGTGATTTTTTGGGCAAAAACGTGATTTTTGGGCAAAAACGTGATTTTTGGGCAAAAACGTGATTTTTGGGCAAAAACGTGATTTGGGGCCAAAAACGTGATTTTTGGGCAAAAACGTGATTTTTAGGCAAAAACGTGATTTGGGGCCAAAAATGTGATTTTTGGGCAAAAACGTGATTTTTGTGCAAAAACGTGGTTTGGGGCGAAAAACGTGATTTTTGGGCTACCTCCGGGCCACTTCCGGGCCACTTCTGGGCCACTTCCGGGCCACTTCCGGGCCACTCGGGCAACTTCCGGGCCACTTCCGGGCCACTTCCGGGCCACTTCCGGGCCACTTCCGGGCCACTTCCGGGCCACTTCCGGGCTACTTCCGGGCCACTTCCGGGCTACTTTTGGGCTACCACCGGGCTACCTCCGGGCTACTTCCGGGCTACCTCCGGGCTACCTCCGGGCTACTTTTGGGCTACTTCCGGGCACTTCCGGGCTACTTCCGGGCTACTTCCGGGCTACTTCTGGGCTACTTCCGGGCCACTTCCGGGCCACTTCCGGGCCACTTCCAGGCCACTTCCGGGCTACTTCCGGGCTACTTCCGGGCCACTTCCTGGCCACTTCCGGGCCACTTCCGGGCCACTTCCGGGCCACTTTCGGGCCACTTCCGGGCCACTTCCGGGCCACTTCCGGGCAACTTCCGGGCCACTTCCGGGCCACTTCCGGGCCACTTCCGGGCCACTTCCGGGCCACTTCCGGGCCACTTCCGGGCTACTTCCGGGCTACCTCCGGGCTACCTCCGGGCTACTTCCGGGCTACTTCCGGGCTATTTCCGGGCTACTTTTGGGCTACTTCCGGGCACTTCCGGGCTACTTCCGGGCTACTTCCGGGCTACTTCTGGGCTACTTCCGGGCCACTTCCGGGCCACTTCCGGGCCACTTCCAGGCCACTTCCGGGCTACTTCCGGGCTACTTCCGGGCCACTTCCTGGCCACTTCCGGGCCACTTCCGGGCCACTTCCGGGCCACTTTCGGGCCACTTCCGGGCCACTTCCGGGCCACTTCCGGGCCACTTCCGGGCTACTTCCGGGCCACTTCCGGGCTACTTTTGGGCTACCACCGGGCTACCTCCGGGCTACTTCCGGGCTACCTCCGGGCTACCTCCGGGCTACTTTTGGGCTACTTCCGGGCACTTCCGGGCTACTTCCGGGCTACTTCCGGGCTACTTCTGGGCTACTTCCGGGCCACTTCCGGGCCACTTCCGGGCCACTTCCAGGCCACTTCCGGGCTACTTCCGGGCTACTTCCGGGCCACTTCCTGGCCACTTCCGGGCCACTTCCGGGCCACTTCCGGGCCACTTTCGGGCCACTTCCGGGCCACTTCCGGGCCACTTCCGGGCAACTTCCGGGCCACTTCCGGGCCACTTCCGGGCCACTTCCGGGCCACTTCCGGGCCACTTCCGGGCCACTTCCGGGCTACTTCCGGGCTACTTCCGGGCTACCTCCGGGCTACCTCCGGGCTACTTCCGGGCTACTTCCGGGCTACTTCCGGGCTATTTCCGGGCTACTTTTGGGCTACTTCCGGGCACTTCCGGGCTACTTCCGGGCTACTTCCGGGCTACTTCTGGGCTACTTCCGGGCCACTTCCGGGCCACTTCCGGGCCACTTCCAGGCCACTTCCGGGCTACTTCCGGGCTACTTCCGGGCCACTTCCTGGCCACTTCCGGGCCACTTCCGGGCCACTTCCGGGCCACTTTCGGGCCACTTCCGGGCCACTTCCGGGCCACTTCCGGGCCACTTCCGGGCCACTTCCGGGCTACTTCCGGGCCACTTCCGGGCTACTTCCGGGCTACTTCCGGGCTACTTCCGGGGCTACTTCCGGGCCACTTCCGGGCCACTTCCGGGCCACTTCCGGGCTACTTCCGGGCTACTTCCGGGCTACCTCCGGGCTACCTCCGGGCTACTTCCGGGCTACTTCCGGGCTATTTCCGGGCTACTTTTGGGCTACTTCCGGGCACTTCCGGGCTACTTCCGGGCTACTTCCGGGCTACTTCTGGGCTACTTCCGGGCCACTTCCAGGCCACTTCCGGGCCACTTCCAGGCCACTTCCGGGCTACTTCCGGGCTACTTCCGGGCCACTTCCTGGCCACTTCCGGGCCACTTCCGGGCCACTTCCGGGCCACTTTCGGGCCACTTCCGGGCCACTTCCGGGCCACTTCCGGGCCACTTCCGGGCCACTTCCGGGCTACTTCCGGGCCACTTCCGGGCTACTTCCGGGCTACCACCGGGCTACCTCCGGGCTACTTCCGGGCACTTCCGGGCTATTTCCGGGCTACTTCCGGGCCACTTCCGGGCCACTTCCGGGCTACTTCCGGGCTACTTCCGGGCCACTTCCGGGCCACTTCCGGGCCACTTCCGGGCCACTTCCGGGCCACTTCCGGGCCACTTCCGGACCACTTCCGGGCCACTTTCGGGCCACTTCCGGGCTACTTCCGGGCTACTTCCGGGCCACTTCCGGGCCACTTCCGGGCCACTTCCGGGCCACTTCCGGGCCACTTCCTGGCCACTTCCGGACCACTTCCGGGCTACTTCCGGGCCACTTCCGGGCCACTTCCGGGCCACTTCCGGGCTACTTCCGGGCCACTTCCGGGCTACTTCCGGGCTACTTCCGGGCCACTTCCGGGCTACTTCCGGGCTACCACCGGGCTACCTCCGGGCTACTTTCGGGCTACCTCCGGGCTACCTCCGGGCTACTTCCGGGCTACTTCCGGGCTACTTCCGGGCTACTTCTGGGCCACTTCCGGGCCACTTCCGGGCCACTTCCGGGCTACTTCCGGGCCACTTCCGGGCTACTTCCGGGCCACTTCCGGGCTACTTCCGGGCACTTCCGGGCTATTTCCGGGCTACTTCCGGGCCACTTCCGGGCCACTTTCGGGCCACATCTGGGCTACTTCCGGGCACTTCCGGGTTACTTCCGGGCCAATTCCGGGCTACTTCCGGGCTACCACCGGGCTACCTCCGGGCTACTTCCGGGCTACCTCCGGGCTACTTCCGGGCTACTTCTGGGCTACTTCCGGGCACTTCCGGGCTACTTCCGGGCTACTTCCGGGCTACTTCTGGGCTACTTCCGGGCCACTTCCAGGCCACTTCCGGGCCAGTTCCGGGCCACTTCCGGGCCACTTCCGGGCTACTTCCGGGCTAATTCCGGGCCACTTCCGGGCCACTTCCGGGCCACTTCCGGGCCACTTCCGGGCCACTTCCGGGCCACTTCCGGGCCACTTTCGGGCCACTTCCGGGCCACTTCCGGGCCACTTCCGGGCCACTTCCGGGCCACTTCCGGGCCACTTCCGGGCTACTTCCGGGCAGTTCCTGGCTACTTCCGGGCTACCACCGGGCTACCTCCGGGCTACTTCCGGGCTACTTCCGGGCCACTTCCGGGCCACTTCCGGGCCACTTCCGCGCCACTTCCGGGCCACTTCCGGGCTACTTCCGGGCACTTCCGGGCCACTTCCGGGCCACTTCCGGGCCACTTCCGGGCCACTTCCGGGCCACTTCCTGGCCACTTCCGGACCACTTCCGGGCTACTTCCGGGCCACTTCCGGGCCACTTCCGGGCTACTTCCGGGCACTTCCGGGCTATTTCCGGGCTACTTCCGGGCCACTTCCGGGCCACTTTCGGGCCACATCTGGGCTACTTCCGGGCACTTCCGGGTTACTTCCGGGCTACTTCCGGACCACTTCCGGGCCACTTCCGGGCCACTTCCGGGCTACTTCCGGGCTACCAGCGGGCTACCTCCGGGCTACTTCCGGGCTACTTCCGGGCCACTTCCGGGCCACTTCCGGGCCACTTCCGGGCCACTTCCGGGCCACTTCCAGGCCACTTCCGGGCCACTTCCGGGCTACTTCCGGGCAACTTCCGGGCTACTTCCGGGCTACTTCCGAGGCTACTTCCGGGCTACTTCCGGGCTACTTCCGGGGCTACTTCCGGGCCACTTCCGGGCCACTTCCAGGCCACTTTCGGGCCACTTCCGGGCCACTTCCGGGCCACTTCCGGGCCACTTCCGGGCTACTTCCGGGCTACTTCCGGGCTACTTCCGGGCTACTTCCAGGCTACTTCCGGGGTTTCGTTTAAACACAACCCTTAAACGCCCACCATTTAAACACAACCTTTAAACGCCAACCGTTTAAACACCACCAACCCTTAAACGCCAACCCTTTAAACACAACCTTTAAACGCCAACCGTTTAAACACCACCAACCCTTAAACGCCAACCCTTTAAACACAACCTTTAAACGCCAACCGTTTAAACACCACCAACCCTTTAACGCCAACCCTTTAAACAACCGTTAAACGCCAACTCTTAATGGTTGCATTTAAATGGTTGCCGTTTAAGGGTTGTGTTTAAGGTAGTGTTTAAAGGGTAGACGTTTAAGGGTTGGTGGTGTTTAAACGGTTGGCGTTTAAAGGTTGTGTTTAAAGGGTTGGCGTTTAAGGGTTGGTGGTGTTTAAACGGTTGGCGTTTAAAGGTTGTGTTTAAAGGGTTGGCGTTTAAGGGTTGGTGGTGTTTAAACGGTTGGCGTTTAAAGGTTGTGTTTAAAGGGTTAGCGTTTAAGGGTTGGTGGTGTTTAAACGGTTGGCGTTTAAAGGTTGTGTTTAAAGTGTTGGCGTTTAAGGGTTGGTGGTGTTTAAACGGTTGGCGTTTAAAGGTTGTGTTTAAAGGCTTGGCGTTTAAGGGTTGGTGGTGTTTAAACCGTTGGCGTTTAAAGGTTGTGTTCAAATGGTTGGCGTTTAAGGGTTGGTGGTGTTTAAAGGGTTGGAGTTTAAAGGTTGTGTTTAAAGGCTTGGCATTTAAGGGTTGGTGGTGTTTAAACGGTTGGCGTTTAAAGGTTGTGTTTAAAGGGTTGGCGTTTAAGGGTTGGTGGTGTTAAAACGGTTGGCGTTTAAAGGTTGTGTTTAAATGCTTGGCGTTTAAGGGTTGGTGGTGTTTAAACGGTTGGCGTTTAAAGGTTGTGTTTAAAGGCTTGGCGTTTAAGGGTTGGTGGTGTTTAAACGGTTGGCGTTTAAAGGTTGTGTTTAAAGGCTTGGCGTTTAAGGGTTGGTGGTGTTTAAATGGTTGGCGTTTAAAGGTTGTGTTTAAAGGCTTGGCGTTTAAGGGTTGGTGGTGTTTAAACGGTTTGGCGTTTAAAGGTTGTGTTTAAAGGGTTGGCGTTTAAGGGCTGGTGGTGTTTAAACGGTTGGCGTTTAAAGGTTGTGTTTAAAGGGTTGGCGTTTAAGGGTTGGTGGTGTTTAAACGGTTGCCGTTTAAAGGTTGTGTTTAAAGGGTTAGCGTTTAAGGGTTGGTGGTGTTTAAACGGTTGGCGTTTAAAGGTTGTGCTTAAAGGCTTGGCGTTTAAGGGTTGGTGGTGTTTAAATGGTTGGCGTTTAAAGGTTGTGTTTAAAGGCTTGGCGTTTAAGGGTTGGTGGTGTTTAAACGGTTTGGCGTTTAAAGGTTGTGTTTAAAGGGTTGGCGTTTAAGGGCTGGTGGTGTTTAAACGGTTGGCGTTTAAAGGTTGTGTTTAAAGGGTTGGCGTTTAAGGGTTGGTGGTGTTTAAACGGTTGCCGTTTAAAGGTTGTGTTTAATGGGTTAGCGTTTAAGGGTTGGTGGTGTTTAAACGGTTGGCGTTTAAAGGTTGTGTTTAAAGGGTTGGTGTTTAAGGGTTGGTGGTGTTTAAACGGTTGGCGTTTAAAGGTTGTGTTTAAAGGGTTGGCGTTTAAGGGTTGGTGGTGTTTAAACGGTTGGCGTTTAAAGGTTGTGTTTAAAGTGTTGGCGTTTAAGGGTTGGTGGTGTTTAAACGGTTGGCGTTTAAAGGTTGTGTTTAAAGGCTTGGCGTTTAAGTGTTGGTGGTGCTTAAACGGTTGGCGTTTAAAGGTTGTGTTTAAAGGGTTGGTGTTTAAGGGTTGGTGGTGTTTAAACGGTTGGCGTTTAAAGGTTGTGTTCAAATGGTTGGCGTTTAAGGGTTGGTGGTGTTTAAACGGTTGGCGTTTAAAGGTTGTGTTCAAATGGTTGGCGTTTAAGGGTTGGTGGTGTTTAAAGGGTTGGAGTTTAAAGGTTGTGTTTAAAGGCTTGGCATTTAAGGGTTGGTGGTGTTTAAACGGTTGGCGTTTAAAGGTTGTGTTTAAAGGCTTGGCGTTTAAGGGATGGTGGTGTTTAAATGGTTGGCGTTTAAAGGTTGTGTTTAAAGGCTTGGCGTTTAAGGGTTGGTGGTGTTTAAACGGTTTGGCGTTTAAAGGTTGTGTTTAAAGGGTTGGCGTTTAAGGGCTGGTGGTGTTTAAACGGTTGGCGTTTAAAGGTTGTGTTTAAAGGGTTGGCGTTTAAGGGTTGGTGGTGTTTAAACGGTTGCCGTTTAAAGGTTGTGTTTAAAGGGTTAGCGTTTAAGGGTTGGTGGTGTTTAAACGGTTGGCGTTTAAAGGTTGTGTTTAAAGGGTTGGCGTTTAAGGGTTGGTGGTGTTTAAACGGTTGGCGTTTAAAGGTTGTGTTTAAAGGGTTGGCGTTTAAGGGTTGGTGGTGTTTAAACGGTTGGCGTTTAAAGGTTGTGTTTAAAGTGTTGGCGTTTAAGGGTTGGTGGTGTTTAAACGGTTGGCGTTTAAAGGTTGTGTTTAAAGGCTTGGCGTTTAAGTGTTGGTGGTGCTTAAACGGTTGGCGTTTAAAGGTTGTGTTTAAAGGGTTGGCGTTTAAGGGTTGGTGGTGTTTAAACGGTTGGCGTTTAAAGGTTGTGTTCAAATGGTTGGCGTTTAAGGGTTGGTGGTGTTTAAACGGTTGGCGTTTAAAGGTTGTGTTTAAAGGCTTGGCGTTTAAGTGTTGGTGGTGTTTAAACGGTTGGCGTTTAAAGGTTGTGTTTAAAGGGTTGGCGTTTAAGGGTTGGTGGTGTTTAAACGGTTGGCGTTTAAAGGTTGTGTTTACAGGGTTGGCGTTTAAGGGTTTGGTGGTGTTTAAACGGTTGGCGTTTAAAGGTTGTGTTTAAAGGGTTGGTGTTTAAGTGTTGGTGGTGCTTAAACGGTTGGCGTTTAAAGGTTGTGTTTAAAGGGTTGGTGTTTAAGGGTTGGTGGTGCCTTAAACGGTTGGCGTTTAAAGGTTGTGTTCAAATGGTTGGCGTTTAAGGGTTGGTGGTGTTTAAAGGGTTGGAGTTTAAAGGTTGTTTTTAAAGGCTTGGCATTTAAGGGTTGGTGGTGTTTAAACGGTTGGCGTTTAAAGGTTGTGTTTAAAAGCTTGGCGTTTAAGGGATGGTGGTGTTCAAACGGTTGGCGTTTAAAGGTTGTGTTTAAAGGGTTGGCGTTTAAGGGTTGGTGGTGTTTAAACGGTTGGCGTTTAAAGGTTGTGTTTAAAGGGTTGGCGTTTAAGGGTTGGTGGTGTTTAAACGGTTGGCGTTTAAAGGTTGTGTTTAAAGTGTTGGCGTTTAAGGGTTGGTGGTGTTTAAAACGTTTGTCGTTTAAAGGTTGTGTTTAAAGGCTTGGCGTTTAAGGGTTGGTGGTGTTTAAACGGTTGGCGTTTAAAGGTTGTGTTCAAATGGTTGGCGTTTAAGGGTTGGTGGTGTTTAAAGGGTTGGCGTTTAAAGGTTGTGTTTAAAGGGTTGGCGTTTAAGGGTTGGTGGTGTTTAAACGGTTGGCGTTTAAAGGTTGTGTTTAAAGGGTTGGCATTTAAGGGTTGGTGGTGTTTAAACGGTTGGCGTTTAAAGGTTGTGTTTAAAGGCTTGGCGTTTAAGGGATGGTGGTGTTTAAACGGTTGGCGTTTAAAGGTTGTGTTCAAATGGTTGGCGTTTAAGGGTTGGTGGTGTTTAAACGGTTGGCGTTTAAAGGTTGTGTTTAAAGGCTTGGCATTTAAGGGTTGGTGGTGTTTAAACGGTTGGCGTTTAAAGGTTGTGTTTAAAGGGTTAGCGTTTAAGGGTTGGTGGTGTTTAAACGGTTGGCGTTTAAAGGTTGTGTTTAAAGGGTTGGCGTTTAAGGGTTGGTGGTGTTTAAACGGTTGGCGTTTAAAGGTTGTGTTTAAAGGGTTGGTGTTTAAGTGTTGGTGGTGCTTAAACGGTTGGCGTTTAAAGGTTGTGTTTAAAGGGTTGGTGTTTAAGGGTTGGTGGTGCCTTAAACGGTTGGCGTTTAAAGGTTGTGTTCAAATGGTTGGCGTTTAAGGGTTGGTGGTGTTTAAAGGGTTGGAGTTTAAAGGTTGTTTTTAAAGGCTTGGCATTTAAGGGTTGGTGGTGTTTAAACGGTTGGCGTTTAAAGGTTGTGTTTAAAAGCTTGGCGTTTAAGGGTTGGTGGTGTTTAAACGGTGGCCCGGAAGTGGCCCGGAAGTGGCCCGGAAGTGGCCCGGAAGTGGCCCGGAAGTGGCCCGGAAGTGGCCCGGAAGTAGCCCGGAAGTGGCCCGGAAGTGGCCCGGAAGAGGCCCGGAAGTTGCCCGGAAGTGGCCCGGAAGTGGCCTGGAAGTGGCCCGGAAGTGGCCCGGAAGTGGCCCGGAAGTAGCCCGAAAGTGGCCCGGAAGTGGCCCGGAAGTGGCCCGGAAGTGGCCCGGAAGTGGCCCGGAAGTGGTCCGGAAGAGGCCCGGAAGTGGCCCGGAAGTGGCCCGGAAGTGGCCCGGAAGTGGCCCGGAAGTGGCCCGGAAGTGGCCCGGAAGTGGCCCGGAAGTGGCCCGGAAAGTGGCCCGGAAAGTGGCCCGGAAGTGGCCCGGAAGTGGCCCGGAAGTGGCCCGGAAGTGGCCCGGAAGTGGCCCGGAAGTGGCCCGGAAGTGGCCCGGAAGTGGCCCGGAAGTGGCCCGGAAGAGGCCCGGAAGTGGCCCGGAAGTGGCCCGGAAGTGGCCCGGAAGTGGCCCGGAAGTGGCCCGGAAGTGGCCCGGAAGTGGCCCGGAAGTGGCCCGGAAGTGGCCCGGAAAGTGGCCCGGAAAGTGGCCCGGAAGTGGTCCGGAAGTGGCCCGGAAGTGGCCCGGAAGTGGCCCGGAAGTGGCCCGGAAGTGGCCCGGAAGTGGCCCGGAAGTGGCCCGGAAGTGGCCCGGAAGTGGCCCGGAAGTGGCCCGGAAGAGGCCCGGAAGTGGCCCGGAAGTGGCCCGGAAGTGGCCCGGAAGTGGCCCGGAAGTGGCCCGGAAAGTGGCCCGGAAAGTGGCCCGGAAGTGGCCCGGAAGTGGTCCGGAAGAGGTCCGGAAGTGGCCCGGAAGTGGCCCGGAAGTGGCCCGGAAGTTGCCCGGAAGTGGTCTGGAAGTGGCCCGGAAGTGGCCCGGAAGTGGCCCGGAAGTGGCCCGGAAGTGGCCCGGAAGTGGTCCGAAAGTGGCCCGGAAGTGTCCCGGAAGTGTCCCGGAAGTGTCCCGGAAAGTGGCCCGGAAAGTGGCCCGGAAGTGGCCCGGAAGTGGCCCGGAAGTGGCCCGGAAGTGGTCCGGAAGGGGCCCGGAAGTGGCCCGGAAGTGGCCCGGAAGTGGCCCGGAAGTGGCCCGGAAGTGGCCCGGAAGTGGCCCGGAAGTGGTCCGGAAGTGGCCCGGAAGTGGCCCGGAAGTGGCCCGGAAGTGGCCCGGAAGTGGCCCGGAAGTGGTCCGAAAGTGGCCCGGAAGTGTCCCGGAAGTGTCCCGGAAGTGTCCCGGAAAGTGGCCCGGAAAGTGGCCCGGAAGTGGCCCGGAAGTGGTCAGGAAGTGACCCGGAAGTGTTCCGGTAGAGGCCCGGAAGTGGCCCGGAAGTGGCCCGGAAGTGGCCCGGAAGTGGCCCGGAAGTGGCCCGGAATTTGCCCGGAAGTGGCCCGGAAGTGGCCCGGAAGGGGGGCCCGGAAGGGGCCCGGAAGTGGCCCAGAAGGGGGGCCCGGAAGGGGCCCGGAAGTGGCCCGGAAGTGGCCCGGAAGTGGCCCGGAAGTGGCCCGGAAGTGGACCGGAAGTGGCCCGGAAAGTGGCCCGGAAAGTGGCCCGGAAAGTGGCCCGGAAAGTGGCCCGGAAAGTGGCCCGGAAAGTGGCCCGGAAAGTGGCCCGGAAAGTGGCCCGGAAGTGGCCCGGAAAGTGGCCCGGAAAGTGGCCCGGAAGTGGCCCGGAAGTGGCCCGGAAGTGGCCCGGAAGTGGCCCGGAAGTGGCCCGGAAGTGGCCCGGAAGTGGCCCGGAAGAGGCCCGGAAGTGGCCCGGAAGTGGCCCGGAAGTGGTCCGGAAGAGGCCCGGAAGTGGCCCGGAAGTGGCCCGGAAGTGGCCCGGAAGTGGCCCGGAAGTGGCCCGGAAGTGGCCTGGAAGTGGCCCGGAAGGGGCCCGGAAGTGGCCCGGAAAGTGGCCCGGAAAGTGGCCCGGAAGTGGCCCGGAAGTGGTCCGGAAGAGGTCCGGAAGTGGCCCGGAAGTGGCCCGGAAGTGGCCCGGAAGTGGCCCGGAAGTGGCCCGGAAGTGGTCCGGAAGTGGCCCGGAAGTGGCCCGGAAGTGGCCCGGAAGTGGCCCGGAAGTGGCCCGGAAGTGGTCCGAAAGTGGCCCGGAAGTGTCCCGGAAGTGTCCCGGAAGTGTCCCGGAAAGTGGCCCGGAAAGTGGCCCGGAAGTGGCCCGGAAGTGGCCCGGAAGTGGCCCGGAAGTGGTCCGGAAGGGGCCCGGAAGTGGCCAGGAAGTGGCCCGGAAGAGGTCCGGAAGTGGCCCGGAAGTGGCCCGGAAGTGGCCCGGAAGTGGCCCGGAAGTGGCCCGAAAATCACGTTTTTAGCCCCAAATCACGTTTTTGCCCAAAAATCACGTTTTTGGCCCCAAATCACGTTTTTGCCCAAAAATCACGTTTTTGCCCCCAAATCACGTTTTTGCCCCCAAATCACGTTTTTGCCCCCAAATCACGTTTTTGCCCAAAAATCACGTTTTTGCCCAAAAATTACGTTTGTGCCCAAAAATCACGTTTTTGGCCCCAAATCACGTTTTTTGCCCAAAAATCACGTTTTTGCCCAAAAATCACGTTTTTGCCCAAAAATCACGTTTTTGCCCAAAAATCACGTATTTGGCCCCAAATCACGTTTTTGCCCAAAAATCACGTTTTTGCCCAAAAATCACGTTTTTGCCCAAAAATCACGTTTTTGCCCAAAAATCACGTTTTTGGCCCCAAATCACGTTTTTGCCCAAAAATCACGTTTTTGCCCAAAAATCACGTTTTTGCCCAAAAATCACGTTTTTGGCCCCAAATCACGTTTTTGCCCAAAAATCACGTTTTTGCCCAAAAATCACGTTTTTGCCCAAAAATCACGTTTTTGGCCAAAAATCACGTTTTTGCCCAAAAATCACGTTTTTGCCCAAAAATCACGTTTTTGCCCAAAATCACGTTTTTGCCCAAAAATCACGTTTTTACCCAAAAAGCACGTTTTTGTCCCCAAATCACGTTTTTGCCCAAAAATCACGTTTTTGCCCAAAAATCACGTTTTTGCCAAAAATCACGTTTTTGGCCCCAAATCACGTTTTTGCCCAAAAATCACGTTTTTGGCCCCAAATCACGTTTTTGCCCAAAAATCACGTTTTTGGCCCCAAATCACGTTTTTGCACAAAAATCACGTTTTTGCCCCCAAATCACGTTTTTGCCCCCAAATCACCTTTTTGCCCTCAAATCACGTTTTTGCCCAAAAATCAAGTTTTTGCCGAAAAATCACGTTTTTGCCCAAAAATCACGTTTTTGGCCCCAAATCACGTTTTTGCCCAAAAATCACGTTTTTGGCCCCAAATCACGTTTTTGCCCAAAAATCACGTTTTTGCCCCAAATCACGTTTTTGCCCAAAAATCACGTTTTTGGCCCCAAATCACGTTTTTGCCCAAAAATCACGTTTTTGCCCAAAAATCACGTTTTTGGCCCCAAATCACGTTTTTTGCCCAAAAATCACGTTTTTGCCCAAAAATCACGTGTTTGCCCAAAAATCACGTTTTTTCCCAAAAATCACGTTTTTGGCCCCAAATCACGTTTTTGGCCAAAAATCACGTTTTTGCCCAAAAATCACGTTTTTGCCCAAAAATCACGTTTTTGCCCAAAAATCACGTTTTTGGCCCCAAATCACGTTTTTGCCCAAAAATCACGTTTTTGCCCAAAAATCACGTTTTTGGCCCCAAATCACGTTTTTGCCCAAAAATCACGTTTTTGGCCCCAAATCACGTTTTTGCCCAAAAATCACGTTTTTGGCCCCAAATCACGTTTTTGCCCAAAAATCACGTTTTTGGCCCCAAATCACGTTTTTGCACAAAAATCACGTTTTTGCCCCCAAATCACGTTTTTGCCCCCAAATCACCTTTTTGCCCTCAAATCACGTTTTTGCCCAAAAATCACGTTTTTGCCCAAAAATCACGTTTTTGCCCAAAAATCACGTTTTTGGCCCCAAATCACGTTTTTGCCCAAAAATCACGTTTTTGGCCCCAAATCACGTTTTTGCCCAAAAATCACGTTTTTGCCCCAAATCACGTTTTTGCCCAAAAATCACGTTTTTGGCCCCAAATCACGTTTTTGCCCAAAAATCACGTTTTTGCCCAAAAATCACGTTTTTGCCCAAAAATCACGTTTTTGCCCAAAAATCACGTTTTTGACCAAAAATCACGTTTTTGGCCCAAAACCACGTTTTTGCCCAAAAATCACGTTTTTGCCCAAAAATCACGTTTTTGGCCCCAAATCACGTTTTTGCCTAAAAATCACGTTTTTGCCCAAAAATCACGTTTTTGCCCAAAAATCACGTTTTTGGCCCCAAATCACGTTTTTGGCCAAAAATCACGTTTTTGCCCAAAAATCACGTTTTTGCCCAAAAATCACGTTTTTGCCCAAAATCACGTTTTTGGCCCCAAATCACGTTTTTGCCCAAAAATCACGTTTTTTGCCCAAAAATCACGTTTTTGCCCAAAAATCACGTTTTTGGCCCCAAATCACGTTTTGCCCAAAAATCACGTTTTTGCCCAAAAATCACGTTTTTGCCCAAAAATCACGTTTTTGGCCCCAAATCACGTTTTTGCCCAAAAATCACGTTTTTGGCCCCAAATCACGTTTTTGCACAAAAATCACGTTTTTGCCCCCAAATCACGTTTTTGCCCCCAAATCACCTTTTTGCCCTCAAATCACGTTTTTGTCCCCAAATCACGTTTTTGCCCAAAAATCACATTTTTACCCAAAAAGCACGTTTTTGTCCCCAAATCACGTTTTTGCCCAAAAATCACGTTTTTGCCCAAAAATCACGTTTTTGCCAAAAATCACGTTTTTGGCCCCAAATCACGTTTTTGCCCAAAAATCACGTTTTTGGCCCCAAATCACGTTTTTGCCCAAAAATCACGTTTTTGGCCCCAAATCACGTTTTTGCACAAAAATCACGTTTTTGCCCCCAAATCACGTTTTTTGCCCCCAAATCACCTTTTTTGCCCTCAAATCACGTTTTTGCCCAAAAATCAAGTTTTTGGCCCCAAATCACGTTTTTGCCCAAAAATCACGTTTTTGGCCCCAAATCACGTTTTTGCCCAAAAATCACGTTTTTGGCCCCAAATCACGTTTTTGCCCAAAAATCACGTTTTTGGCCCCAAATCACGTTTTTGCACAAAAATCACGTTTTTGCCCCCAAATCACGTTTTTGCCCCCAAATCACCTTTTTGCCCTCAAATCACGTTTTTGCCCAAAAATCACGTTTTTGCCCAAAAATCACGTTTTTGCCCAAAAATCACGTTTTTGCCCAAAAATCACGTTTTTGCCCAAAAATCACGTTTTTGGCCCCAAATCACGTTTTTGCCCAAAAATCACGTTTTTGCCCCAAATCACGTTTTTGCCCAAAAATCACGTTTTTGGCCCCAAATCACGTTTTTGCCCAAAAATCACGTTTTTGCCCAAAAATCACGTTTTTGCCCAAAAATCACGTTTTTGCCCAAAAATCACGTTTTTGACCAAAAATCACGTTTTTGGCCCAAAACCACGTTTTTGCCCAAAAATCACGTTTTTGCCCAAAAATCACGTTTTTGGCCCCAAATCACGTTTTTGCCTAAAAATCACGTTTTTGCCCAAAAATCACGTTTTTGCCCAAAAATCACGTTTTTGGCCCCAAATCACGTTTTTGGCCAAAAATCACGTTTTTGCCCAAAAATCACGTTTTTGCCCAAAAATCACGTTTTTGCCCAAAATCACGTTTTTGGCCCCAAATCACGTTTTTGCCCAAAAATCACGTTTTTGCCCAAAAATCACGTTTTTGCCCAAAAATCACGTTTTTGGCCCCAAATCACGTTTTGCCCAAAAATCACGTTTTTGCCCAAAAATCACGTTTTTGCCCAAAAATCACGTTTTTGGCCCCAAATCACGTTTTGCCCAAAAATCACGTTTTTGCCCAAAAATCACGTTTTTGCCAAAAAATCACGTTTTTGCCCAAAAATCACGTTTTTGGCCCCAAATCACGTTTTTGCCCAAAAATCACGTTTTTGCCCAAAAATCACGTGTTTGCCCAAAAATCACGTTTTTGCCCAAAAATCACGTTTTTGGCCCCAAATC
>NW_027614789.1:0-21606 GCF_965212315.1 Lampetra planeri | reverse complement strand
TTTTTTGGGCAAAAACGTGATTTTTGGGCAAAAACGTGATTTGGGGCCATAAACGTGATTTGGGGCCAAAAACGTGATTTTTGGGCAAAAACGTGATTTTTGGGCAAAAAAGTGATTTTTGGGCAAAAAACGTGATTTTTGGGCAAAAAACGTGATTTTTGGGCAAAAACGTGATTTTTTGGGCAAAAAACGTGATTTTTGGGCAAAAACGTGATTTGGGGCCAAAAAACGTGATTTTTGGGCAAAAACGATTTGGGCAAAAACGTGATTTTTGGCCAAAAAACGTGATTTGTTGGGCAAAAACGTGATTTTTGGGCAAAAACGTGGATTTTTGGGCCAAAAACGTGATTTTTGGGCCAAAAACGTGATTTGGGGCAAAAAACGTGATTTTTGTGCAAAAAACGTGATTTTTGGGCAAAAAACGTGATTTTTGGGCAAAAAACGTGATTTGGGGCCAAAAACGTGATTTTTGGGCCAAAATCGTGATTTTTTGGGCAAAAACGTGATTTTTTGATCAAAAACGTGATTTTGGGGCCAAAAACGTGATTTGGGGGCCAAAAACGTGATTTTTGGGCAAAAACGTGATTTTTGATCAAAAACGTGATTTGGGGCCAAAAACGTGATTTGGGGCCTAAATCGTGATTTTTGGGCAAAAACGTGATTTTTGGGCAAAAACGTGATTTGGGGCCAAAAACGTGATTTTTGGGCAAAAAACGTGATTTTTGGGCAAAAAACGTGGATTTTTCTGGGCAAAAAACGTGATTTTTGGGCAAAAACGTGATTTGGGGCCAAAAACGTGATTTTTGGGCAAAAATCGTGATTTTTGGGCAAAAAACGTGATTTTTGGGCAAAACGTGATTTTTGGCCAAAAACGTGATTTTTGGGCCAAAAACGTGATTATTTGGGCAAAACCGTGTTTTTTGATCAAAAACGTGATTTGGGGCCAAAACGTGATTTGGGGCCAAAAACGTGATTTTTGGGCAAAAATCGTGATTTTTGGGCAAAAACGTGATTTTTGGGCAAAAACGTGATTTGGGGCCAAAAACGTGATTTTTTGGGCAAAAAAACGTGATTTTTTGGGCAAAAAACGTGATTTTTGGCCAAAAACGTGATTTTTGGCCAAAAAACGTGATTTTTTGGGCAAAAACGTGATTTGGGGCCAAAAACGTGATTTTTGTGAAAAAACGTGATTTTTGGGCAAAAACGTGATTTTTGGGCAAAAACGCAATTTGGGGCCAAAAACGTGATTTTTGGCCAAAATCGTGATTTTTTGGGGCAAAAACGTGATTTTTGATCAAAAACGTGATTTGGGGCCAAAAACGTGATTTGGGGCCAAAAACGTGATTTTTGGGGCAAAAACGTGATTTTTGGGCAAAAACGTGATTTGGGGCCAAAAAACGTGATTTTTGGGCTAAAAATCGTGATTTTTGGGCAAAAACGTGATTTTTGGGCAAAACGTGATTTGGGGCCAAAAACTGTGATTTTGGGCAAAAACGTGAATTTTGGGCAAAAACGTGATTTTTGGGCAAAAACGTGATTTTTGGGCAAAAACGTGATTTGGGGCCAAAAACGTGATTTTTGGGCAAAATCGTGATTTTTGGGCAAAAACGTGATTTTTGGGCAAAACGTGATTTGGGGCAAAAAACGTGATTTTTGGGCAAAAAACGTGATTTTTGGGCAAAACCGTGTTTTTTGATCAAAAACGTGATTTGGGGCCAAAACGTGATTTTTGGGCAAAAACGTGATTTTTGGGCAAAACGTGATTTGGGGCCAAAAACGTGATTTTTGGGAAAAACGTGATTTTTGGGCAAAAACGTGATTTTTGGGGCAAAAACGTGATTTGGGGCCAAAAACGTGATTTGGGGCCAAAAACGTGATTTTTGGGCAAAAACGTGATTTTGGGCCAAAAACGTGATTTTTGGCCAAAATCGTGATTTTTGGGCAAAAACGTGATTTTTGATCAAAAACGTGATTTGGGGCCAAAAACGTGATTTGGGGCCAAAAACGTGATTTTTGGGCAAAAACGTGATTTTTGGGCAAAAACGTGATTTTTGGGCAAAAACGTGATTTGGGGGCCAAAAACGTGATTTTTGGGCAAAATCGTGATTTTTGGGCAAAAACGTGATTTTTGGGCAAAACGTGATTTGGGGCCAAAAACGTGATTTTTGGGCAAAAACGTGATTTTTGGGCAAAAACGTGATTTTTGGGCAAAAACGTGATTTGGGGCCAAAAAACGTGATTTTTGGGCAAAAACGTGATTTTTGGGCAAAAACGTGATTTTTGGGCAAAAACGTGATTTTTGGGCAAAACGTGATTTTTGGGCAAAAACGTGATTTTTGGGCAAAAACGTGATTTTTGGGCAAAAACGTGATTTTTGGGCAAAAACGTGATTTTTGGGCAAAAACGTGATTTTTGGGCAAAAACGTGATTTGGGGCCAAAAACGTGATTTTTGGGCAAAAACGTGATTTTTGGGCAAAAACGTGATTTCCGGGCTACTTCCGGGCTACTTCTGGGCTACTTCCCGGCCACTTCCGGGCCACTTCCGGGCCACTTCCGGGCCACTTCCGGGCCACTTCCGGGCTACTTCCGGGCCACTTCCGGGCCACTTCTGGGCTACTTCCCGGCCACTTCCGGGCCACTTCTGGGCTACTTCCGGGCTACCACCGGGCTACCTCCGGGCCACTTCCGGGCCACTTCCGGGCCACTTCCGGGCTACTTCCGGGCCACTTCCGGGCTACTTCCGGGCTACTTCCGGGCCACTTCCTGGCCACTTCCGGGACACTTCCTGGCCACTTCCGGGCCACTTTCGGGCGACTTCCGGGCCACTTCCGGGCCACTTCCGGGCCACTTTCGGGCCACTTCCGGGCCACTTCCGGGCCACTTCCGGGCCACTTCCGGGCCACTTTCGGGCCACTTCCTGGCCACTTCCGGGCCACTTTCGGGCCACTTCCGGGCCACTTCCGGGCCACTTCCGGGCCACTTCCGGGCCACTTCCGTGCCACTTCCGGGCGACTTCCGGGCCACTTCCGGGCCACTTCCGGGCCACTTTCGGGCCACTTCCGGGCCACTTCCGGGCCACTTCCGAGCCACTTCCGGGCCACTTTCGGGCCACTTCCGGGCCACTTCCGGACCACTTACGTGCCACTTCTGGGCTACTTCCGGGCACTTCCGGGCTACCTTCGGGCTACCTCCGGGCTACCTCCGGGCCACTTCCGGGCTACTTCCGGGCCACTTCCGGGCTACTTCCGGGCTACCTCCCGGCTACTTCCGGGCCATTTCCGGGCCACTTTTGGGCCACTTCCGGGCCACTTCCGGGCTACTTCCAGGCTACCTCCGGGCTACCTCCGGGCTACATCCGGGCCACTTCCGGGCTACTTCCGGGCTACTTCCGGGCTACTTCTGGGCTACTTCCGGGCACTTCCGGGCTACCTCCGGGCTACCTCCGGGCTACCTCCGGGCCACTTCCGGGCCACTTCCGGGCCACTTTCGGGCCACTTCCGGGCCACTTCCGGACCACTTCCGTGCCACTTCTGGGCTACTTCCGGGCACTTCCGGGCTACCTCCGGGCTACCTCCGGGCTACCTCCGGGCCACTTCCGGGCTACTTCCGGGCCACTTCCGGGCTACTTCCGGGCTACCTCCCGGCTACTTCCGGGCCATTTCCGGGCCACTTTTGGGCCACTTCCGGGCCACTTCCGGGCTACTTCCAGGCTACCTCCGGGCTACCTCCGGGCTACATCCGGGCCACTTCCGGGCTACTTCCGGGCTACTTCCGGGCTACTTCTGGGCTACTTCCGGGCACTTCCGGGCTACCTCCGGGCTACCTCCGGGCTACCTCCGGGCCACTTCCGGGCTACTTCCGGGCCACTTCCGAGCCACTTCCGGGCTACCACGGGCTACCTACGGGCTACTTCCGGGCACTTGCGGGCTACTTCCGGGCTACTTCCGGGCTACTTCCGGGGTTTCGTTAAAACACAACCCTTAAACGCCAACCCTTTAAACACAACCTTTAAACGCCAACCGTTTAAACACCACCAACCCTTAAATGCCAACCCTTTAAACACAACCTTTAAACGCCAACCGTTTAAACACCACCAACCCTTTAACGCCAACCCTTATACACAACCGTTAAACGCCAACTCTTAATGGTTGCGTTTAAATGGTTGCCGTTTAAGGTTGTGTTTAAGGTTGTTTTTAATAGGGTTGGCATTTAAGGGTTGGTGGTGTTAAAACGGTTGGCGTTTAAAGGTTGTGTTTAAAGGGTTGGCGTTTAAGGGTTGGTAGTGTTTAAACGGTTGGCGTTTAAAGGTTGTGTTTAAAGGGTTGGCGTTTAAGGGATGGTGGTGTATAAACCGTTGGCGTTTAAAGGTTGTGTTTAAAGAGTTGGCGTTTAAGGGTTGGTGGTGCTTAAACGGTTGGCGTTTAAAGGTTGTGTTTAAAGGGTTTGCGTTTAAGGGTTGGTGGTGTTTAAACGGTTGGCGTTTAAAGGTTGTGTTTAAAGGGTTGGCGTTTAAGGGTTGGTGGTGTTTAAACGGTTGGCGTTTAATAGTTGTGTTTAAAGGGTTGGCGTTTAAGGGTTGGTGGTGTTTAAACGGTTGGCGTTTAAAGGTTGTGTTTAAAGGGTTGGTGTTTAAGGGTTGGTGGTGTTTAAACGGTTGGTGTTTAAAGGTTGTGTTTAAAGGGTTGGCGTTTAAGGGTTGGTGGTGTTTAAACGGTTGGCGTTTAAAGGTTGTGTTTAAAGGCTTGGCGTTTAAGGGATGGTGGTACTTAAACGGTTGGCGTTTAAAGGTTGTGTTTAAAGGGTTGGCGTTTAAGGGTTGGTGGTGTTTAAACGGTTGGCGTTTAAAGGTTGTGTTTAAAGGGTTAGCGTTTAAGGGTTGGTGGTGTTTAAACGGTTGGCGTTTAAAGGTTGTGTTTAAAGGCTTCGCGTTTAAGGGATGGTGGTATTTAAACGGTTGGCGTTTAAAGGTTGTGTTTAAAGGGTTGGCGTTTAAGGGTTGGTGGTGTTTAAACGGTTGGCGTTTAAAGGTTGTGTTTAAAGGGTTGGCGTTTAAGGGTTGGTGGTGTTTAAACGTTTGGCGTTTAAAGGTTGTGTTTAAAGGGTTGGTGTTTAAGGGTTGGTGGTGTTTAAACGGTTGGTGTTTAAAGGTTGTGTTTAAAGGGTTGGCGTTTAAGAGTTGGTGGTGTTTAAACGGTTGGCGTTTAAAGGTTGTGTTTAAAGGCTTGGCGTTTAAGGGATGGTGGTATTTAAACGGTTGGCGTTTAAAGGTTGTGTTTAAAGGGTTGGCGTTTAAGGGTTGGTGGTGTTTAAACGGTTGGCGTTTAAAGGTTGTGTTTAAAGGGTTGGCGTTTAAGAGTTGGTGGTGTTTAAACGGTTGGCGTTTAAAGGTTGTGTTTAAAGGCTTGGCGTTTAAGGGATGGTGGTATTTAAACGGTTGGCGTTTAAAGGTTGTGTTTAAAGGGTTGGCGTTTAAGGGTTGGTGGTGTTTAAACGGTTGGCGTTTAAAGGTTGTGTTTAAAGGCTTGGCGTTTAAGGGATGGTGGTGCTTAAACGGTTGGCGTTTAAAGGTTGTGTTTAAAGGGTTGGCGTTTAAGGGTTGGTGGTGTTTAAACGGTTGGCGTTTAAAGGTTGTGTTTAAAGGGTTAGCGTTTAAGGGTTGGTGGTGTTTAAACGGTTGGCGTTTAAAGGTTGTGTTTAAAGGCTTCGCGTTTAAGGGTTAGCGTTTAAAGGTTGTGTTTAAAGGCTTGGCGTTTAAGGGATGGTGGTGCTTAAACGGTTGGCGTTTAAAGGTTGTGTTTAAAGGGTTTGCGTTTAAGGGTTGGTGGTGTTTAAACGGTTGGCGTTTAAAGGTTGTGTTTAAAGGGTTGGCGTTTAAGGGTTGGTGGTGTTTAAACGGTTGGCGTTTAATAATTGTGTTTAAAGGGTTGGCGTTTAAGGGTTGGTGGTGTTTAAACGGTTGGCGTTTAAAGGTTGTGTTTAAAGGGTTAGCGTTTAAGGGTTGGTGGTGTTTAAACGGTTGGCGTTTAAAGGTTGTGTTTAAAGGCTTCGCGTTTAAGGGATGGTGGTATTTAAACGGTTGGCGTTTAAAGGTTGTGTTTAAAGGGTTGGCGTTTAAGGGTTGGTGGTGTTTAAACGGTTGGCGTTTAAAGGTTGTGTTTAAAGGGTTGGCGTTTAAGGGTTGGTGGTGTTTAAACGTTTGGCGTTTAAAGGATGTGTTTAAAGGGTTGGTGTTTAAGGGTTGGTGGTGTTTAAACGGTTGGTGTTTAAAGGTTGTGTTTAAAGGGTTGGCGTTTAAGAGTTGGTGGTGTTTAAACGGTTGGCGTTTAAAGGTTGTGTTTAAAGGCTTGGCGTTTAAGGGATGGTGGTATTTAAACGGTTGGCGTTTAAAGGTTGTGTTTAAAGGGTTGGCGTTTAAGGGTTGGTGGTGTTTAAACGGTTGGCGTTTAAAGGTTGTGTTTAAAGGGTTGGCGTTTAAGAGTTGGTGGTGTTTAAACGGTTGGCGTTTAAAGGTTGTGTTTAAAGGCTTGGCGTTTAAGGGATGGTGGTATTTAAACGGTTGGCGTTTAAAGGTTGTGTTTAAAGGGTTGGCGTTTAAGGGTTGGTGGTGTTTAAACGGTTGGCGTTTAAAGGTTGTGTTTAAAGGCTTGGCGTTTAAGGGATGGTGGTGCTTAAACGGTTGGCGTTTAAAGGTTGTGTTTAAAGGGTTGGCGTTTAAGGGTTGGTGGTGTTTAAACGGTTGGCGTTTAAAGGTTGTGTTTAAAGGGTTAGCGTTTAAGGGTTGGTGGTGTTTAAACGGTTGGCGTTTAAAGGTTGTGTTTAAAGGCTTCGCGTTTAAGGGTTAGCGTTTAAAGGTTGTGTTTAAAGGCTTGGCGTTTAAGGGATGGTGGTGCTTAAACGGTTGGCGTTTAAAGGTTGTGTTTAAAGGGTTTGCGTTTAAGGGTTGGTGGTGTTTAAACGGTTGGCGTTTAAAGGTTGTGTTTAAAGGGTTGGCGTTTAAGGGTTGGTGGTGTTTAAACGGTTGGCGTTTAATAATTGTGTTTAAAGGGTTGGCGTTTAAGGGTTGGTGGTGTTTAAACGTTTGGCGTTTAAAGGTTGTGTTTAAAGGGTTGGTGTTTAAGGGTTGGTGGTGTTTAAACGGTTGGTGTTTAAAGGTTGTGTTTAAAGGGTTGGCGTTTAAGAGTTGGTGGTGTTTAAACGGTTGGCGTTTAAAGGTTGTGTTTAAAGGCTTGGCGTTTAAGGGATGGTGGTATTTAAACGGTTGGCGTTTAAAGGTTGTGTTTAAAGGGTTGGCGTTTAAGGGTTAGCGTTTAAAGGTTGTGTTTAAAGGCTTGGCGTTTAAGGGTTGGCGTTTAAAGGTTGTGTTTAAAGGCTTGGCGTTTAAGGGATGGTGGTATTTAAACGGTTGGCGTTTAAAGGTTGTGTTTAACGGGTTGGCGTTTAAGGGTTGGTGGTGTTTAAACGGTTGGCGTTTAAAGGTTGTGTTTAAAGGGTTGGCGTTTAAGGGTTGGTGGTGTTTAAACGGTTGGCGTTTAAAGGTTGTGTTTAAAGGTTTGGTGTTTAAGGGTTGGTGGTGCTTATACGGTTGGCGTTTAAAGGTTGGTGGTGTTTAAACGGTTGGCGTTTAAAGGTTGTGTTTAAAGGCTTGGCGTTTAAGGGTTGGTGGTGTTTAAACGGTTGGCGTTTAAAGGTTGTGTTTAAAGGGTTGGCGTTTAAGGGTTGGTGGTGTTTAAACGGTTGGCGTTTAAAGGTTGTGTTTAAAGGCTTGGCGTTTAAGGGTTGATGGTGTTGAAACGGTTGGCGTTTAAAGGTTGTGTTTAAAGGGTTGGCGTTTAAGGGTTGGTGGTGTTTAAACGGTTGGCGTTTAAAGGTTGTGTTTAAAGGGTTGGCGTTTAAGGGTTGGTGGTGTTTAAACGTTTGGCGTTTAAAGGTTGTGTTTAAATGGTTGGCGTTTAAGGGTTGGCGTTTAAAGGTTGTGTTTAAAGGGTTGGTGTTTAAGGGTTGGTGGTGTTTAAACGGTTGGTGTTTAAAGGTTGTGTTTAAAGGGTTGACGTTTAAGAGTTGGTGGTGTTTAAACGGTTTGGCGTTTTAAGGTTGTGTTTAAAGGCTTGGCGTTTAAGGGTTGGTGGTGTTTAAACGGTTGGCGTTTAAAGGTTGTGTTGAAAGGGTTGGCGTTTAAGGGTTGGCGTTTAAAGGTTGTGTTTAAAGGGTTGGCGTTTAAGGGTTGGTGGTGTTTAAACGGTTGGCGTTTAAAGGTTGTGTTTAAAGGTTTGGTGTTTAAGGGTTGGTGGTGCTTATACGGTTGGCGTTTAAAGGTTGTGTTTGAAGGGTTGGCGTTCAAGGGTTGGTGGTGTTTAAACGGTTGGCGTTTAAAGGTTGTGTTTAAAGGCTTGGCGTTTAAGGGATGGTGGTATTTAAACGGTTGGCGTTTAAAGGTTGTGTTTAAAGGGTTGGCGTTTAAGGGTTGGTGGTGTTTAAACGGTTGGCGTTTAAAGGTTGTGTTTAAAGGCTTGGCGTTTAAGGGATGGTGGTATTTAAACGGTTGGCGTTTAAAGGTTGTGTTTAAAGGGTTGGCGTTTAAGGGTTGGTGGTGTTTAAACGGTTGGCGTTTAAAGGTTGTGTTTAAAGGCTTGGCGTTTAAGGGATGGTGGTGCTTAAACGGTTGGCGTTTAAAGGTTGTGTTTAAAGGGTTGGCGTTTAAGGGTTGGTGGTGTTTAAACGGTTGGCGTTTAAAGGTTGTGTTTAAAGGGTTAGCGTTTAAGGGTTGGTGGTGTTTAAACGGTTGGCGTTTAAAGGTTGTGTTTAAAGGCTTCGCGTTTAAGGGTTAGCGTTTAAAGGTTGTGTTTAAAGGCTTGGCGTTTAAGGGATGGTGGTGCTTAAACGGTTGGCGTTTAAAGGTTGTGTTTAAAGGGTTTGCGTTTAAGGGTTGGTGGTGTTTAAACGGTTGGCGTTTAAAGGTTGTGTTTAAAGGGTTGGCGTTTAAGGGTTGGTGGTGTTTAAACGGTTGGCGTTTAATAATTGTGTTTAAAGGGTTGGCGTTTAAGGGTTGGTGGTGTTTAAACGGTTGGCGTTTAAAGGTTGTGTTTAAAGGGTTAGCGTTTAAGGGTTGGTGGTGTTTAAACGGTTGGCGTTTAAAGGTTGTGTTTAAAGGCTTCGCGTTTAAGGGATGGTGGTATTTAAACGGTTGGCGTTTAAAGGTTGTGTTTAAAGGGTTGGCGTTTAAGGGTTGGTGGTGTTTAAACGGTTGGCGTTTAAAGGTTGTGTTTAAAGGGTTGGCGTTTAAGGGTTGGTGGTGTTTAAACGTTTGGCGTTTAAAGGATGTGTTTAAAGGGTTGGTGTTTAAGGGTTGGTGGTGTTTAAACGGTTGGTGTTTAAAGGTTGTGTTTAAAGGGTTGGCGTTTAAGAGTTGGTGGTGTTTAAACGGTTGGCGTTTAAAGGTTGTGTTTAAAGGCTTGGCGTTTAAGGGATGGTGGTATTTAAACGGTTGGCGTTTAAAGGTTGTGTTTAAAGGGTTGGCGTTTAAGGGTTGGTGGTGTTTAAACGGTTGGCGTTTAAAGGTTGTGTTTAAAGGGTTGGCGTTTAAGAGTTGGTGGTGTTTAAACGGTTGGCGTTTAAAGGTTGTGTTTAAAGGCTTGGCGTTTAAGGGATGGTGGTATTTAAACGGTTGGCGTTTAAAGGTTGTGTTTAAAGGGTTGGCGTTTAAGGGTTGGTGGTGTTTAAACGGTTGGCGTTTAAAGGTTGTGTTTAAAGGCTTGGCGTTTAAGGGATGGTGGTGCTTAAACGGTTGGCGTTTAAAGGTTGTGTTTAAAGGGTTGGCGTTTAAGGGTTGGTGGTGTTTAAACGGTTGGCGTTTAAAGGTTGTGTTTAAAGGGTTAGCGTTTAAGGGTTGGTGGTGTTTAAACGGTTGGCGTTTAAAGGTTGTGTTTAAAGGCTTCGCGTTTAAGGGTTAGCGTTTAAAGGTTGTGTTTAAAGGCTTGGCGTTTAAGGGATGGTGGTGCTTAAACGGTTGGCGTTTAAAGGTTGTGTTTAAAGGGTTTGCGTTTAAGGGTTGGTGGTGTTTAAACGGTTGGCGTTTAAAGGTTGTGTTTAAAGGGTTGGCGTTTAAGGGTTGGTGGTGTTTAAACGGTTGGCGTTTAATAATTGTGTTTAAAGGGTTGGCGTTTAAGGGTTGGTGGTGTTTAAACGTTTGGCGTTTAAAGGTTGTGTTTAAAGGGTTGGTGTTTAAGGGTTGGTGGTGTTTAAACGGTTGGTGTTTAAAGGTTGTGTTTAAAGGGTTGGCGTTTAAGAGTTGGTGGTGTTTAAACGGTTGGCGTTTAAAGGTTGTGTTTAAAGGCTTGGCGTTTAAGGGATGGTGGTATTTAAACGGTTGGCGTTTAAAGGTTGTGTTTAAAGGGTTGGCGTTTAAGGGTTAGCGTTTAAAGGTTGTGTTTAAAGGCTTGGCGTTTAAGGGTTGGCGTTTAAAGGTTGTGTTTAAAGGCTTGGCGTTTAAGGGATGGTGGTATTTAAACGGTTGGCGTTTAAAGGTTGTGTTTAACGGGTTGGCGTTTAAGGGTTGGTGGTGTTTAAACGGTTGGCGTTTAAAGGTTGTGTTTAAAGGGTTGGCGTTTAAGGGTTGGTGGTGTTTAAACGGTTGGCGTTTAAAGGTTGTGTTTAAAGGTTTGGTGTTTAAGGGTTGGTGGTGCTTATACGGTTGGCGTTTAAAGGTTGGTGGTGTTTAAACGGTTGGCGTTTAAAGGTTGTGTTTAAAGGCTTGGCGTTTAAGGGTTGGTGGTGTTTAAACGGTTGGCGTTTAAAGGTTGTGTTTAAAGGGTTGGCGTTTAAGGGTTGGTGGTGTTTAAACGGTTGGCGTTTAAAGGTTGTGTTTAAAGGCTTGGCGTTTAAGGGTTGATGGTGTTGAAACGGTTGGCGTTTAAAGGTTGTGTTTAAAGGGTTGGCGTTTAAGGGTTGGTGGTGTTTAAACGGTTGGCGTTTAAAGGTTGTGTTTAAAGGGTTGGCGTTTAAGGGTTGGTGGTGTTTAAACGTTTGGCGTTTAAAGGTTGTGTTTAAATGGTTGGCGTTTAAGGGTTGGCGTTTAAAGGTTGTGTTTAAAGGGTTGGTGTTTAAGGGTTGGTGGTGTTTAAACGGTTGGTGTTTAAAGGTTGTGTTTAAAGGGTTGACGTTTAAGAGTTGGTGGTGTTTAAACGGTTTGGCGTTTTAAGGTTGTGTTTAAAGGCTTGGCGTTTAAGGGTTGGTGGTGTTTAAACGGTTGGCGTTTAAAGGTTGTGTTGAAAGGGTTGGCGTTTAAGGGTTGGCGTTTAAAGGTTGTGTTTAAAGGGTTGGCGTTTAAGGGTTGGTGGTGTTTAAACGGTTGGCGTTTAAAGGTTGTGTTTAAAGGTTTGGTGTTTAAGGGTTGGTGGTGCATATACGGTTGGCGTTTAAAGGTTGTGTTTGAAGGGTTGGCGTTCAAGGGTTGGTGGTGTTTAAACGGTTGGCGTTTAAAGGTTGTGTTTAAAGGCTTGGCGTTTAAGGGATGGTGGTATTTAAACGGTTGGCGTTTAAAGGTTGTGTTTAAAGGGTTGGCGTTTAAGGGTTGGTGGTGTTTAAACGGTTGGCGTTTAAAGGTTGTGTTTAAAGGCTTGGCGTTTAAGGGATGGTGGTATTTAAACGGTTGGCGTTTAAAGGTTGTGTTTAAAGGGTTGGTGTTTAAGGGTTGGTGGTGTTTAAACGGTTGGCGTTTAAAGGTTGTGTTTAAAGGGTTGGCGTTTAAGGGTTGGTGGTGTTTAAACGGTTAGCGTTTAAAGGTTGTGTTTAAAGGGTTGGCGTTTAAGGGTTGGCGTTTAAGAGTTGGTGGTGTTTACACGTTTGGCGTTTAAAGGTTGTGTTTAAAGGGTCGGCGTTTAAGGGTTGGTGGTGTTTAAACGGTTGGAGTTTAAAGGTTGTGTTTAAAGGGTTGGCGTTTAAGGGTTGGCGTTTAAAGGTTGTGTTTGAAGGGTTGGCGTTCAAGGGTTGGTGGTGTTTAAACGGTTGGCGTTTAAAGGTTGTGTTTAAAGGCTTGGCGTTTAAGGGATGGTGGTATTTAAACGGTTGGCGTTTAAAGGTTGTGTTTAAAGGGTTGGCGTTTAAGGGTTGGTGGTGTTTAAACGGTTGGCGTTTAAAGGTTGTGTTTAAAGGCTTGGCGTTTAAGGGATGGTGGTATTTAAACGGTTGGCGTTTAAAGGTTGTGTTTAAAGGGTTGGCGTTTAAGGGTTGGTGGTGTTTAAACGGTTGGCGTTTAAAGGTTGTGTTTAAAGGCTTGGCGTTTAAGGGATGGTGGTGCTTAAACGGTTGGCGTTTAAAGGTTGTGTTTAAAGGGTTGGCGTTTAAGGGTTGGTGGTGTTTAAACGGTTGGCGTTTAAAGGTTGTGTTTAAAGGGTTAGCGTTTAAGGGTTGGTGGTGTTTAAACGGTTGGCGTTTAAAGGTTGTGTTTAAAGGCTTCGCGTTTAAGGGTTAGCGTTTAAAGGTTGTGTTTAAAGGCTTGGCGTTTAAGGGATGGTGGTGCTTAAACGGTTGGCGTTTAAAGGTTGTGTTTAAAGGGTTTGCGTTTAAGGGTTGGTGGTGTTTAAACGGTTGGCGTTTAAAGGTTGTGTTTAAAGGGTTGGCGTTTAAGGGTTGGTGGTGTTTAAACGGTTGGCGTTTAATAATTGTGTTTAAAGGGTTGGCGTTTAAGGGTTGGTGGTGTTTAAACGGTTGGCGTTTAAAGGTTGTGTTTAAAGGGTTAGCGTTTAAGGGTTGGTGGTGTTTAAACGGTTGGCGTTTAAAGGTTGTGTTTAAAGGCTTCGCGTTTAAGGGATGGTGGTATTTAAACGGTTGGCGTTTAAAGGTTGTGTTTAAAGGGTTGGCGTTTAAGGGTTGGTGGTGTTTAAACGGTTGGCGTTTAAAGGTTGTGTTTAAAGGGTTGGCGTTTAAGGGTTGGTGGTGTTTAAACGTTTGGCGTTTAAAGGATGTGTTTAAAGGGTTGGTGTTTAAGGGTTGGTGGTGTTTAAACGGTTGGTGTTTAAAGGTTGTGTTTAAAGGGTTGGCGTTTAAGAGTTGGTGGTGTTTAAACGGTTGGCGTTTAAAGGTTGTGTTTAAAGGCTTGGCGTTTAAGGGATGGTGGTATTTAAACGGTTGGCGTTTAAAGGTTGTGTTTAAAGGGTTGGCGTTTAAGGGTTGGTGGTGTTTAAACGGTTGGCGTTTAAAGGTTGTGTTTAAAGGGTTGGCGTTTAAGAGTTGGTGGTGTTTAAACGGTTGGCGTTTAAAGGTTGTGTTTAAAGGCTTGGCGTTTAAGGGATGGTGGTATTTAAACGGTTGGCGTTTAAAGGTTGTGTTTAAAGGGTTGGCGTTTAAGGGTTGGTGGTGTTTAAACGGTTGGCGTTTAAAGGTTGTGTTTAAAGGCTTGGCGTTTAAGGGATGGTGGTGCTTAAACGGTTGGCGTTTAAAGGTTGTGTTTAAAGGGTTGGCGTTTAAGGGTTGGTGGTGTTTAAACGGTTGGCGTTTAAAGGTTGTGTTTAAAGGGTTAGCGTTTAAGGGTTGGTGGTGTTTAAACGGTTGGCGTTTAAAGGTTGTGTTTAAAGGCTTCGCGTTTAAGGGTTAGCGTTTAAAGGTTGTGTTTAAAGGCTTGGCGTTTAAGGGATGGTGGTGCTTAAACGGTTGGCGTTTAAAGGTTGTGTTTAAAGGGTTTGCGTTTAAGGGTTGGTGGTGTTTAAACGGTTGGCGTTTAAAGGTTGTGTTTAAAGGGTTGGCGTTTAAGGGTTGGTGGTGTTTAAACGGTTGGCGTTTAATAATTGTGTTTAAAGGGTTGGCGTTTAAGGGTTGGTGGTGTTTAAACGTTTGGCGTTTAAAGGTTGTGTTTAAAGGGTTGGTGTTTAAGGGTTGGTGGTGTTTAAACGGTTGGTGTTTAAAGGTTGTGTTTAAAGGGTTGGCGTTTAAGAGTTGGTGGTGTTTAAACGGTTGGCGTTTAAAGGTTGTGTTTAAAGGCTTGGCGTTTAAGGGATGGTGGTATTTAAACGGTTGGCGTTTAAAGGTTGTGTTTAAAGGGTTGGCGTTTAAGGGTTAGCGTTTAAAGGTTGTGTTTAAAGGCTTGGCGTTTAAGGGTTGGCGTTTAAAGGTTGTGTTTAAAGGCTTGGCGTTTAAGGGATGGTGGTATTTAAACGGTTGGCGTTTAAAGGTTGTGTTTAACGGGTTGGCGTTTAAGGGTTGGTGGTGTTTAAACGGTTGGCGTTTAAAGGTTGTGTTTAAAGGGTTGGCGTTTAAGGGTTGGTGGTGTTTAAACGGTTGGCGTTTAAAGGTTGTGTTTAAAGGTTTGGTGTTTAAGGGTTGGTGGTGCTTATACGGTTGGCGTTTAAAGGTTGGTGGTGTTTAAACGGTTGGCGTTTAAAGGTTGTGTTTAAAGGCTTGGCGTTTAAGGGTTGGTGGTGTTTAAACGGTTGGCGTTTAAAGGTTGTGTTTAAAGGGTTGGCGTTTAAGGGTTGGTGGTGTTTAAACGGTTGGCGTTTAAAGGTTGTGTTTAAAGGCTTGGCGTTTAAGGGTTGATGGTGTTGAAACGGTTGGCGTTTAAAGGTTGTGTTTAAAGGGTTGGCGTTTAAGGGTTGGTGGTGTTTAAACGGTTGGCGTTTAAAGGTTGTGTTTAAAGGGTTGGCGTTTAAGGGTTGGTGGTGTTTAAACGTTTGGCGTTTAAAGGTTGTGTTTAAATGGTTGGCGTTTAAGGGTTGGTGGTGTTTAAACGGTTGGCGTTTAATAATTGTGTTTAAAGGGTTGGCGTTTAAGGGTTGGTGGTGTTTAAACGGTTGGCGTTTAAAGGTTGTGTTTAAAGGGTTAGCGTTTAAGGGTTGGTGGTGTTTAAACGGTTGGCGTTTAAAGGTTGTGTTTAAAGGCTTCGCGTTTAAGGGATGGTGGTATTTAAACGGTTGGCGTTTAAAGGTTGTGTTTAAAGGGTTGGCGTTTAAGGGTTGGTGGTGTTTAAACGGTTGGCGTTTAAAGGTTGTGTTTAAAGGGTTGGCGTTTAAGGGTTGGTGGTGTTTAAACGTTTGGCGTTTAAAGGATGTGTTTAAAGGGTTGGTGTTTAAGGGTTGGTGGTGTTTAAACGGTTGGTGTTTAAAGGTTGTGTTTAAAGGGTTGGCGTTTAAGAGTTGGTGGTGTTTAAACGGTTGGCGTTTAAAGGTTGTGTTTAAAGGGTTGGCGTTTAAGGGATGGTGGTATTTAAACGGTTGGCGTTTAAAGGTTGTGTTTAAAGGGTTGGCGTTTAAGGGTTGGTGGTGTTTAAACGGTTGGCGTTTAAAGGTTGTGTTTAAAGGGTTGGCGTTTAAGAGTTGGTGGTGTTTAAACGGTTGGCGTTTAAAGGTTGTGTTTAAAGGCTTGGCGTTTTAAGGGATGGTGGTATTTAAACGGTTGGCGTTTAAAGGTTGTGTTTAAAGGGTTGGCGTTTAAGGGTTGGTGGTGTTTAAACGGTTGGCGTTTAAAGGTTGTGTTTAAAGGCTTGGCGTTTAAGGGATGGTGGTATTTAAACGGTTGGCGTTTAAAGGTTGTGTTTAAAGGGTTGGTGTTTAAGGGTTGGTGGTGTTTAAACGGTTGGCGTTTAAAGGTTGTGTTTAAAGGGTTGGCGTTTAAGGGTTGGTGGTGTTTAAACGGTTGGCGTTTAAAGGTTGTGTTTAAAGGCTTCGCGTTTAAGGGTTAGCGTTTAAAGGTTGTGTTTAAAGGCTTGGCGTTTAAGGGATGGTGGTGCTTAAACGGTTGGCGTTTAAAGGTTGTGTTTAAAGGGTTTGCGTTTAAGGGTTGGTGGTGTTTAAACGGTTGGCGTTTAAAGGTTGTGTTTAAAGGGTTGGCGTTTAAGGGTTGGTGGTGTTTAAACGGTTGGCGTTTAATAATTGTGTTTAAAGGGTTGGCGTTTAAGGGTTGGTGGTGTTTAAACGTTTGGCGTTTAAAGGTTGTGTTTAAAGGGTTGGTGTTTAAGGGTTGGTGGTGTTTAAACGGTTGGTGTTTAAAGGTTGTGTTTAAAGGGTTGGCGTTTAAGAGTTGGTGGTGTTTAAACGGTTGGCGTTTAAAGGTTGTGTTTAAAGGCTTGGCGTTTAAGGGATGGTGGTATTTAAACGGTTGGCGTTTAAAGGTTGTGTTTAAAGGGTTGGCGTTTAAGGGTTAGCGTTTAAAGGTTGTGTTTAAAGGCTTGGCGTTTAAGGGTTGGCGTTTAAAGGTTGTGTTTAAAGGCTTGGCGTTTAAGGGATGGTGGTATTTAAACGGTTGGCGTTTAAAGGTTGTGTTTAACGGGTTGGCGTTTAAGGGTTGGTGGTGTTTAAACGGTTGGCGTTTAAAGGTTGTGTTTAAAGGGTTGGCGTTTAAGGGTTGGTGGTGTTTAAACGGTTGGCGTTTAAAGGTTGTGTTTAAAGGTTTGGTGTTTAAGGGTTGGTGGTGCTTATACGGTTGGCGTTTAAAGGTTGGTGGTGTTTAAACGGTTGGCGTTTAAAGGTTGTGTTTAAAGGCTTGGCGTTTAAGGGTTGGTGGTGTTTAAACGGTTGGCGTTTAAAGGTTGTGTTTAAAGGGTTGGCGTTTAAGGGTTGGTGGTGTTTAAACGGTTGGCGTTTAAAGGTTGTGTTTAAAGGCTTGGCGTTTAAGGGTTGATGGTGTTGAAACGGTTGGCGTTTAAAGGTTGTGTTTAAAGGGTTGGCGTTTAAGGGTTGGTGGTGTTTAAACGGTTGGCGTTTAAAGGTTGTGTTTAAAGGGTTGGCGTTTAAGGGTTGGTGGTGTTTAAACGTTTGGCGTTTAAAGGTTGTGTTTAAATGGTTGGCGTTTAAGGGTTGGCGTTTAAAGGTTGTGTTTAAAGGGTTGGTGTTTAAGGGTTGGTGGTGTTTAAACGGTTGGTGTTTAAAGGTTGTGTTTAAAGGGTTGACGTTTAAGAGTTGGTGGTGTTTAAACGGTTTGGCGTTTTAAGGTTGTGTTTAAAGGCTTGGCGTTTAAGGGTTGGTGGTGTTTAAACGGTTGGCGTTTAAAGGTTGTGTTGAAAGGGTTGGCGTTTAAGGGTTGGCGTTTAAAGGTTGTGTTTAAAGGGTTGGCGTTTAAGGGTTGGTGGTGTTTAAACGGTTGGCGTTTAAAGGTTGTGTTTAAAGGTTTGGTGTTTAAGGGTTGGTGGTGCTTATACGGTTGGCGTTTAAAGGTTGTGTTTGAAGGGTTGGCGTTCAAGGGTTGGTGGTGTTTAAACGGTTGGCGTTTAAAGGTTGTGTTTAAAGGCTTGGCGTTTAAGGGATGGTGGTATTTAAACGGTTGGCGTTTAAAGGTTGTGTTTAAAGGGTTGGCGTTTAAGGGTTGGTGGTGTTTAAACGGTTGGCGTTTAAAGGTTGTGTTTAAAGGCTTGGCGTTTAAGGGATGGTGGTATTTAAACGGTTGGCGTTTAAAGGTTGTGTTTAAAGGGTTGGTGTTTAAGGGTTGGTGGTGTTTAAACGGTTGGCGTTTAAAGGTTGTGTTTAAAGGGTTGGCGTTTAAGGGTTGGTGGTGTTTAAACGGTTAGCGTTTAAAGGTTGTGTTTAAAGGGTTGGCGTTTAAGGGTTGGCGTTTAAGAGTTGGTGGTGTTTACACGTTTGGCGTTTAAAGGTTGTGTTTAAAGGGTCGGCGTTTAAGGGTTGGTGGTGTTTAAACGGTTGGAGTTTAAAGGTTGTGTTTAAAGGGTTGGCGTTTAAGGGTTGGCGTTTAAAGGTTGTGTTTAAAGGGTTGGTGTTTAAGGGTTGGTGGTGTTTAAACGGTTGGTGTTTAAAGGTTGTGTTTAAAGGGTTGGCGTTTAAGGGTTGGTGGTGTTTAAACGGTTGGCGTTTAAAGGTTGTGTTTAAATGGTTGGCGTTTAAGGGTTGTGTTTAAAGGGTTGGCGTTTAAGGGTTGGTGGTGTTTAAACGGTTGGCGTTTAAAGGTTGTGTTTAAAGGGTTGACGTTTAAGGGTTGTGTTTAAACGGAACCCCGGAAGTGGCCCGGAAGTGGCCCGGAAGTGGCCCGGAAGTGGCCCGGAAGTGGCCCGGAAGTGGCCCGGAAGGGGCCCGGAAGTGGCCCGGAAGTGGCCCGGAAATGGCCCGGAAGTGGCCCGGAAGTGGCCCGGAAGGGGCCCGGAAGTGGCCCGGAAGTGGTCCGGAAGTGGCCCGGAAGTGGCCCGGAAGTGGCCCGAAAAGTGGACCGGAAAGTGGCCCGGAAGGGGCCCGGAAGTGGCCCGGAAGTGGCCCGGAAGTGGCCCGGAAATGGCCCGGAAGTGGCCCGGAAGTGGCCCGGAAATGGCCCGGAAATGGCCCGGAAGGGGCCCGGAAGTGGCCCGGAAATGGCCCGGAAGTGGCCCGGAAGTGGCCCGGAAGGGGCCCGGAAGTGGCCCGGAAGTGGTCCGGAAGTGGCCCGGAAGTGGCCCGGAAGTGGCCCAAAAAGTGGCCCGGAAAGTGGCCCGGAAGGGGCCCGGAAGTGGCCCGGAAGTGGCCAGGAATTGGCCCGGAAATGCCCCGGAAGTGGCCCGGAAGTGGCCCGGAAATGGCCCGGAAGTGGCCCGGAAGTGGCCCGGAAATGGCCCGGAAGTGGCCGGAAGTGGCCCGGAAGTGGCCCGGAAGTGGCCCGGAAGTGGCCCGGAAGGGGCCCGGAAGTGGCCCGGAAGTGGCCCGGAAGTGGCCCGGAAGGGGCCCGGAAGTGGCCCGGAAGTGGCCCGGAAGGGGCCCGGAAGTGGCCCGGAAGTGGCCCGGAAGTGGCCCGGAAGTGGCCCGGAAGTGGCCCGGAAGTGGCCCGGAAGTGGTCCGGAAGTGGCCCGAAAGTGGCCCGGAAGTGGCCCGGAAGTGGCCCGGAAGTGGTCCGGAAGTGGCCCGAAAGTGGCCCGGAAGTGGCCCGGAAGGGGCCCGGAAGTGGCCCGGAAGTGGCCCGGAAGTGGCCCGGAAGTGGCCCTGAAGTGGCCCGGAAGGGGCCCGGAAGTGGCCCGGAAGTGGCCCGGAAGTGGCCCGGAAATGGCCCGGAAGTGGCCCGGAAGTGGCCCGGAAGTGGCCCGGAAGTGGCCCGGAAGTGGCCCGGAAGTGGCCCGGAAATGGCCCGGAAGTGGCCCGGAAGTGGCCCGGAAGGGGCCCGGAAGTGGCCCGAAAGTGGCCCGGAAGGGGCCCGGAAGTGGCCCGGAAGTGGCCCGGAAGGGGCCCGGAAGTGGCCCGGAAGTGGCCCGGAAGTGGCCCGGAAGTGGCCCGGAAGTGGCCCGGAAGTGGTCCGGAAGTGGCCCGGAAGTGGCCCGGAAGTGGTCCGGAAGTGGCCCGAAAGTGGCCCGGAAGTGGCCCGGAAGGGGCCCGGAAGTGGCCCGGAAGTGGCCCGAAAGTGGCCCGGAAGTGGCCCGGAAGGGGCCCGGAAGTGGCCCGGAAGTGGCCCGGAAGTGGCCCGGAAGGGGCCCGGAAGTGGCCCGGAAGTGGCGCGGAAGTGGCCCGGACGTGGTCCGGAAGTGGCCCGGAAGTGGCCCGGAAGTGGCCCGGAAAGTGCCCCGGAAAGTGGCCCGAAAGTGGCCTGGAAAGTGGCCCGGAAAGTGGCCCGGAAAGGGCCCGTAAGTGGCCCGGAAGGGGCCCGGAAGTGGCCCGGAAGATGCCCGGAAGTGGCCCGGAAGTGGCCCGGAAGTGGCCCGGAAGTGGCCCGGAAGTGGCCCGGAAAGTGGCCCGGAAAGTGGCCCGGAAGTGGCCCGGAAAGTGGCCCGGAAAGTGGCCCGGAAAGTGGCCCGGAAAGTGGCACGGAAAGTGGCCCGGAAAGTGGCACGGAAAGTGGCCCGGAAAGTGGCCCGGAAGTGGCCCGGAAGTGGCCCGGAAGTGGCCCGGAAGTGTCCCGGAAGTGGCCCGGAAGTGGCCCGGAAGTGGCCCGGAAGTGGCCCGGAAGGGGCCCGGAAGGGGCCCGGAAGGGGACCGGAAGTGGCCCGGAAGTGGCCCGGAAGTGGCCCGGAAGTGTCCCGGAAGTGGCCCGGAAGTGTCCCTGAAAGTGGCCCGAAAAGTCACGTTTTTGCCCCGAAATCACGTTTTTGCCCAAAAATCACTTTTTTGCCCAAAAATCACGTTTTTGCCCAAAAATCACGTTTTTGCCCAAAAATCGCGTTTTTGGCCCCAAATCACGTTTTTGCCCAAAAATCACGTTTTTGCCCAAAAATCACGTTTTTAGCCAAAAATCACGTTTTTGGCCCCAAATCACGTTTTTGCCCAAAAATCACGTTTTTGCCCAAAAATCACGTTTTTGGCCCCAAATCACGTTTTTGCCCAAAAATCACGTTTTTGGCCCCAAATCACGTTTTTGCCCAAAAATCACGTTTTTGGCCCCAAATCACGTTTTTGCCCAAAAAGCACGTTTTTGCCCAAAAATCTCGTTTTTGCCCAAAAATCTCGTTTTTGCCCAAAAATCACGTTTTTGCCCAATAATCACGTTTTTGCCCAAAAATCACGTTTTTGGCCCCAAATCACGTTTTTGCCCAAAAATCACGTTTTAGCCCAAAAATCACGTTTTTGTCCCCAAATCACGTTTTTCCCAAAAATCACGTTTTTGCCCAAAAATCACGTTTTTTCCCAAAAATCACGTTTTTGGCCCCAAATCACGTTTTTGCCCAAAAATCACGTTTTTGCCCAAAAATCACGTTTTTGCCCAAAAATCACGTTTTTGCCCAAAAATCACGTTTTTGCCCAAAAATCACGTTTTTGGCCCCAAATCACGTTTTTGCCCAAAAATCACGTTTTTGCCCAAAAATCACGTCTTTGCCCAAAAATCACGTTTTTGCCCAAAAATCACGTTTTTGCCCAAAAATCACGTTTTTGCCCAAAAATCACGTTTTTGCCCAAAAATCACGTTTTTGCCCAAAAATCACGTTTTTGGCCCCAAATCACGTTTTTGCCCAAAAATCACGTTTTTGCCCAAAAATCACGTTTTTGGCCCCAAATCAAGTTTTTGCCCAAAAATCACGTTTTTGGCCCCAAATCACGTTTTTGCCCAAAAATCACGTTTTTGCCCAAAAATCACGTTTTTGCCCAAAAATCACGTTTTTGGCCCCAAATCAAGTTTTTGCCCAAAAATCACGTTTTTGGCCAAAAATCACGTTTTTGCCCAAAAATCACGTTTTTGGCCCCAAATCACGTTTTTGCCCAAAAATCACGTTTTTGCCCAAAAATCACGTTTTTGGCCCCAAATCAAGTTTTTGCCCAAAAATCACGTTTTTGCCCAAAAATCACGTTTTTGCCCAAAAATCACGTTTTTGCCCAAAAATCACGTTTTTGGCCCCAAATCACGTTTTTGCCCAAAAATCACGTTTTTGCCCAAAAATCACGTTTTTGGCCCCAAGTCACGTTTTTGCCCAAAAATCACGTTTTTGCCCAAAAATCACGTTTTTGCCCAAAAATCACGTTTTTGGCCCCAAATCACGTTTCTGCCCAAAAATCACGTTTTTGCCCAAAAATCACGTTTTTGGCCAAAAATCACGTTTTTGCCCAAAAATCACGTTTTTGCCCAAAAATCACGTTTTTGCCCAAAAATCACGTTTTTGGCCCCAAATCACGTTTTTGCCCAAAAATCACGTTTTTGCCCAAAAATCACGTTTTTGGCCCCAAATCACGTTTTTGCCCAAAAATCACGTTTTTGCCCAAAAATCACGTTTTTGCCCAAAAATCACGTTT
>NW_027614788.1:0-21680 GCF_965212315.1 Lampetra planeri | reverse complement strand
GTTAATTAGTAAGAGGACATCAAGTTCCATGACTTTTTTAGTCAGCAATAATATTTCTAGAGCACAGAAATCCAAAAAGGAGCAAATTCACATATTGAAGAATTTCAACAATGTAAAGATGGACAAATGTAAAGAATGGACAAACTTGCTGATCATTTAACAATTGTATAATTTACTAATATGTTGTCAAAACAGTCTATCCCATCTGTATACTGTGGCCAGCAAAAAATGTCACTGGAGAGAACATTTTTACTTATTCCTTTATTTTCTTAAACAAAGCCTGACATCCAACCTTTTTAGGAATCTGACTTCTGAAGGAATAGTTAAGTTGTATGAAACAGAACTGGCCACACATTTGTTGATGCATGGTGTGTCTTTCATTCAGTTTGATTTGAAATGGGGTGGGTACAGAACCCATCTCAGCTTTGACATAAGCACATTTAACCACAATATCTCTCCAAAAGATGAGAAAGACAAATGGGGAATGGAGAAATGGTCTTCTCTATCAAGAGAAGGTTTATGTGTGTGTGTGTGTGTGTGTGTGGGGGGGGGGCTGATGCTTTGATCGCACGCAAATTCCACACACATGGGATAAAGGTGTTTAAAACTAATAATGTAGCGGAACTTTGGTGAACTGCTTAAGTGGGGAGAAAATCGTGCGTGAATACTATACCTGTATTATTCCGAATATAACACCAAGGAGACATCAAATTTTTGCACATACCGATTTAGTTCAAATTTGCACTGTGATCTCCAGTGAACTTGCTGAGCCAGAGCTATTGGCTTTGCTCCCCCTGCTCCCACCCCCTTTCATGATCAGAGGAGACTCTCGTGACAATATTTATACCATGACAAAAACAAGGAGATGGTGAAGTTGCGACTGTTTTGGGATTTTTTTCAGAGAAGCAGGGAGACAGAGGACACAACAATAATAATAATAAACGTTCTAACCACCCAAAAATCACAGAAGTGTCTGTTCGTCATTAACAGACAGCAAATGTCCATCATCACATCACAACATCACAACACATCACAACACATCAGACATGATAAATGATAACGTGATGAGGAATAAAGAACTGGATCGCTGGACTCCAGTGTCGAAGGTTGGGCTTGGGCTGTCTGTAGTGACCAATCAGAGGCCTTTTACGCTGCAGTGTTACATGTTTACTACCGCCTAAGCTCGCTAGGAACCTTGAACTAAAGGTGCAATTGAAAAACTACCAGTGATAGGTGGAAATGCAAAAAAATTGAAAACAAATTTATATTGTACTTTTCGCATATGAAATATATTGATTTAAAAAAAATAAAAAGATTAGCCTAGTTTATTTTGACGGCTATTTTTTTATATTTTAATACTTTTTTTTATTTAAATGTCCACATTACAATTGATTAAAAAAAAGATTATCCAGTAATACAGTATTTATGTTTATATTTTATTATTTGAACAGCTGAACATTTATTCATGAACCGGGTGAAGAACTGGGTCTTCGATTGTCCAACTGTTCACTGCCGTTTAAATAAAACTACTTGAGACATGTCATATTTGGCTTTGACGTTGACTAAAACATTTGCTCTCACTTTGTAGAAAAAATATAAAGATATATGTCATATACCAGTATCGCTATTCAGCCTAAATATACTGAGATATGACTTTTGGTCCATATTGACCAGCCCTAATACGATTGAAAAACATTGAGCAGTGGCTAATGTTTTCTTGAGCATGTGTTGATCACTGACTAGTAGACTCAGACTAGTAGTTTCCAGTGATTTTTTTCATTCCAGCTGTCATAATTCACTCATTTTTTTTCTACCTTTATAACCTCCACTTCTGGTAACTGTTGGGCCCTATAGGCAGGGAATGAAAGGGCAAACTGAGTTCAAGGGCCTGCAATGTTATACCACAACAGAGCTCATAACCACCCTACCACGTCTCACACTGTCTCGTGTCTCTCATGACTATTCAAAGCCAGGTGAGCAACAGATTTCCAAAATTAAAATTTGTCACACGCCACCATCTCATCCTGCCTGTCTCATCCCTGTTCCAAAAAAGACCACCATCCAATGCCTAATCTAAAAGTGTTTTGAGAAACTGGGTCAGAATCACTGGTCACATCATCCATTGACTCCCAACCACATTCAACCACCACCAGTTTTGCATACAGAGAGAACAGATCAATGCGAAATGCCATAGCCACAGCCCTCCATACAACCCTAACCCATACAGAGTAAAAGGTCAGTTACGCTAGACATCTTAAGTTACGCTAGACATCTTCATATCACCTGCCTCTGGATCAAGGACTTCCTCAGTGACTCCCTACAGAGAGTCAAATTAGGGCCCTGCCTTTTCTCAACACTAGGCATGCCATGATTACGGCAATGCCATTCAAAGTTAAAATATTACACTAATAACACTAATACACAAGGATATGTTTTATATTTTATTTTATTTACTATAAACAATATGCCATCGCCACAGACACAAAATTGAGCTGGATTCAAATTGAAATGGAACTTCAGAGTCCCTTCACCCCGCTGGATGCACTGTCACAAGGTCCATCCACCAGTGGACAAGAACATCCCCCAAACCCAATACTGAACTACTCAAAGGAGGTCTGGAAAGAAGCCCACAAAAGGTGCAGAACACTACATCTAAAGCAAATATATGCCTCACTGTAGAATAACCCAGCCATATGTATTGGGAAGAAAACAGTTTTCTGGAGACAATGGTTCAGAAATGGAATATGCAAAATAAGTGATTTAATTGTGAATGGAGAATTTATATAATTTTCAGAATTACTGCAAAGGTATGACTTAGAAGAAAAGGGCAACTTTTGGAAATACATTCAAATTAAACACTGTATTAGAAAAGGGCAATTTGAAGATGACACGAACCCAGTGAGGGACTTTCTGGACTACAGCAGCAGTGTTTTATCGAAACTTTAGCAGGCTAAATAAGGATATCTGACGGACTCTGAAGACTATTTGGCAGAGAGACTTGGATTGTGAACTGAGTGAGTTGGAGTGGAAGGGTATAATTGGGAACTCAGGAAAATACATCAGGGAAGCTCGAGGGAAGTTTACTCAATATAAGATAATACACAGGTTCTACTTCACACCCTCTAGACCCCATAGGATGGGTTTATTACCTGATAATCTGTGTTGGAAATGTGGTACACAGGCAGGGACTTTCCTACATGTTCTATGGGAATGTAGTCTGATACAACCATTTTGGGTAAAAGTATTAGAACATCCAGGGAAGGCTCTGGAGCTTGAGATCCCAGTCACTCCAAGATTATGCTTACTGGGCGACCAATCACAAGTAATGTGTGTCAAAATTATAATATAAAAAAAATATTTGGCAGTCATAAAGGTCGGGATGGTTACGGCAGCCCGGATTATCCTCAGGGTAAGGAAGAGTATATCCCCACCGGACTATAAAAAGTGGATTGAAAAAATGGCAGAAATTGCATCATATGAACAAATGTTAGCGAGAGTCAGTGACAGTGAGGATAAGAGAGGGCAATGGGAACGTCTTTTTTTTTTTTTTACCACAAGCTCATAGGAACAACTGGGAAAGAATTGAGATGATTGTATAGCTGTGACTGAATAATATAAGTGTCTGAATTACTCTGTATTGGCATATATATGTAGGTACCATATACCAGGGAACCACTGTAACCCCACCCAACAGAACTGTCTCTAAGTGTGAAATAATAAAAAAACATGTTTCAGCAACAAATCACGTCCTGCCATCATGTCCTCCCATGTCAAGATGTTTCTTGTCAAGGTCTGTTTCCCGTTCTTTGTTTTTTTTACACATCTTGTCACACCTGCTCATGCAATGAAGAACACGCTTACATGCACGCACACTCTCACAACACCGATACATGCCAATAACTGTTTTTTTATACCATATACTATTAATAAAGAAGCAAGGCGTAAACTCAGCGCGACTCTCACATAGCTGAGTGATTGTCCTTGCAAGCAAAACTAAAAAGTGTTCGTGCCTTCTGTGGTTCGCCGCACTGAATGTCAGAGGAAGACAAGAAGTCTCCGGACACCTTCAGACTTTTTAAATGTAATGTGGCCCATACCCAGTGTATTAAGAGAATTCTGAGCTAATTGCAGGTTTATTATTGTAAATAAAAAAATTCCAAGGCAAAAATAACACAGGTGATCGTTTCCACAAAAAGGTTACTGTTTTGTTAGTAAATAAGTCAAGATAGCCAATAACTCCAGTGACTGTATGATATAATACAGTTTCTTTAAAGGAAAGCATTCATTGTGTGTTTTCTTCACATTGCATTGCAATAGCCGGTGTTAAGTGGTCCTACAATGAACTAATCAGGATTGATACTGTATGCTAAGATAAAGGAGTGACTATAGTACAGTAAAATACTTTGTATTTGTGTTTGTGCATTATTCTTAGCAGACCAGATGGCAGCAGATTAAGACTCGTTATGACTAGAAGAGACATGAGACTTATTTTTTAGAGACTTGACTTGTGAACAACTCTGGTGCTAGGTCACCGTGTCACTGCACGTTGTTTGACTGCATCAGTAAAACTAATATTTGACCTTGCTTTTCATTAATTCCACCAAAAGCCAAATTTGTTTTTCTTTCCATTATTTTTTCATATTTTTTTATTATTTGAATATATACAGTTATATGGTGCATCCCTACGTTTGCCCTGAAGCTAATGATATCCAGAAAGATGGGAGTTCACCTGATCAGAGAAATTAGGTCATTCACACTTGAGAGGGACAGTGTCACTGTTTTGAGACCCTCAACTCCCAAAAATCTGTGGCTGCACGGTTCATTAGTTCAAGTCACAGTTTAATGATGAAGATTCATTACAAACATTAGTACATTAGTAACCATGACATGACACACTTCATTTGTGATGATGAGCTTGAGTATTGTATTGTAGTTTCTGCATTGTACTGGAAATGCACACTTTGACTCTCCTTGTTATAAAAAATGTGCATCCAGAATTGATAAGAGAGTGTGTGTGTGTGTGTGTTTGTCAAGTAGGCTATAGACCAATTGCCTTGGCTTATTGTAATGTTGTATATTGGGAAAATTTAGATTGGTATTGCACAACAATTGGGGGATGGGAGGACCTCCCTGAATACTGATGGGTATTTTGCACACTGGTTGCACTATCATGTCACTTTGCGGCGCCAGGCCCGCCCACTCAACTCTCTCTCTGTCTCTCTCTCTCTCTCTCTCTCTCTCTGTCTCATGAACACACACATTCACACACACTGAAGTGCACTAGCACAGCATTAACTGAGAAACAGAGCAGTAGATGACAGAGAGGAAGAGGAGTGTGTGCGTCTGTACTTTCAGGCCGAGACAACAGCAAGGTGTTTGTAAAAAGGCTGTTAAATACAGTGGCAATACAATGACTTTATTCAAACAAATGATAAATCATGCGCTAGGAAACGTTGAGTTACAGAAATGGAGAGAGGCGAGATATCCCCCACCCGAAAAACCCAGACCAGAACAGAGACAAAGGATACTGTCATTCAGTCTACCTGAATGAGTACACCTAAACGTTTATTCCATTGGAAAATGTTATTTAAGAAAAAACAGTCCATTATTTATACCACAATGGGGAAATTTACAGAATTACAGTAGCAAACAGTCACAAAAACAAACAATAACAATATTTACTCATTCATACATCTTCTGTATGGATGTGTAGAGATGATAACATAGATAACAGCATGAATACATTTATAGAAATTGAAACTAAATATAAATATACTGAATACAATATGGCAGGGTTGGTCAATTCCGCAAGCCGGAGAAGTTGGCAGTTGGAAGAACTTGATTTGCCTCGACCATACGAGTCTTTCTTGCGTTTACACTGGGTATAGCAAAGAAAAACATCTGTTTTTGGTTATATTTGGCCTTTACGTGCATATACTTTTTAAGAGCTAAATTACAAAATCCCCACAAACAGCATTTTAGCCAATTATAGGCCTGTTGTGATATAGACATGAATGGTTATCTTTCATTTATGTTGCCCTGCGATAAGCTAGCGACTCATCCAGGGTGTACCCTGACATTTGCGCATTGACAGCACTAGCGTGACCGATAACTGGAGTGTGAAATGATGGATAAATGAATGAATGAAGGAATGAATGACTTTAAGAGGACAGGTCAGACTGACACTCTGTCCATACTTACAGAATACCGAACTATGCTAAATTAAATGCATGTATGCTCTAGGTCTGGTATGGGGGCTCTGACTGATGTGATACGAACATACCTTCTACTCGGGCCATTGCTGTACACCGCTGTATCATCATTAAAGAACAGATCATGAGGGAAAAGCAGTGCATGATTGAACTCCACTATGTTACAGATGAATACGTTGAAAATGCCTTATGTTAAATGTCCTAGCATAGACAATTTGGAAGGTAAATTGCTCAAAATAACAGTCAAATCTATATTCAAGCCATTAAAACATATTTTCAACAATATTTTTTGTTTAGCGCAAGGTGTGTGCCCCGAAAGCTGGAGGGAAGCCAAGGTATCCCATTACCAAACGCCAGATTTATACTGGAAGCCCCTGCGCTGCGTAATGGCTGCACGTGTCTTAACTTTATTTTATTAAGCCTTTTACTCCATAACATATAGATATGATACTGTGCTTCCCACTTCTAGGATAAACCATTCCTTGCCCATGACTTGTGTTGTCTCTGATCTACTGTATGACGTGCCTGTGGCTCTCCTACACACACATTTTGACATTGTGCTATTTTATTTTGAAAATTTGCTTTTCATATTTTGAAAATCGACCAAATTCTCTATTGAAATTGATGTGTCTCAGCCACTGCTGCACATCGAAAATTTCTATCTCTATCAGCTGCAGAGCAGCCGGTGTGAACACTTGCCTCAGATGCCTGTAGTGTAAATTCGCCTAAAGGATATTAATGGATAAAGGACATACAGTAGTCAGATAGGGTTCTTCACCCAGTGTTAAGTAAATTAAAGGAAAAAATAATACATACCCAGATTCAAACTATTTTTCTACCGACAATCTAACAACATATTACCAACGTGTACATAGAGATGGTCCCACCCAGGGATCTGCGATTCTGTGATCGCGGAATTTACTGCAGATTTTAAAGCCTTCCACGGAAATCAAAGCAGTCCGAGGAATATAGGGTGTCATGAAGGTCAAGTTCCAGTCATGTTATGTATTGAATTCCTTGTTGTATTTTGGTACTTCTGTTTTTTTGTGTTCACCCTTGTTCCCGTCAACTTGCCCTTCCTTCCCTCTTCCTACTTGATTACCTGATTTGTTGCACCTGTCCCCTCTCGTCCACTATTTAAGCCTGTTTAGTTCTCACTTCAGTTGCCAGATCATTCCCTGCTGGTATTGGAAAGCAGTCCCGAGTCATAGTCTGTCGTGTACTTTTCCTTGAGTGAGTATTGTGAGTAGATTTGACAGTTGTTTCATAGCCATATTGTGTGTATATATATATATATTATTCATTGACAATCCTTAGCCTTAGCTTTGTGTTTAAGATTGCCAAATTGCCTTTACCCCTTGAGGGACATTTCTGTTGTCACGGACATTAATCTTTTGGTTTTGTATTTACACCTCCGTGTGTGTCGTTTTCTTTTGATATATAGCCTTGTGTTCTTCCAAAATAAACGTGTAACTTTTGTCTGCTTTTGACTTCTATTGTTTCTCACAAGAAGCACAGTTTTACACTGCATTTTCTGTTTTAGTGAGTAGCGGATTCAATTAGCAAACAGCGGCTATCAAAATGACGGGCAGAGGACAAATGTGGAGATACGAGGAAATGGGGTGTAGGGTTAGAATCTCCTTAATACCTGTCGCCTTCTGTGATGACCGTCTGTCTGCGGAGCATCTTCCCCAGAAGAGTTGCGGCAAGAGTTGCATTAAAGTCTACTGATATTCAGTCCAGATGACCACCAACATGAAATTAAGCTGACGATGCTCCATGATGTACAACAGAGAGAAATCGGTTATTGGTTATACAGTTTATGACCAATAACTGAATGACATTTGCGGTCACATGACTTTCATTTAGTTTCTGGACCGTCTGAGTTTGTCCTTAGTGAACGCAAACTGGACCAGATGGAAAATTGTAACAATGTCTCATTCTCGTTACAAGATTTCAACCATAGTTGCTGATATTTTTTACACTTTATAAGTTCTCAAAATAAATCTTTATTTCATAACCACATTTTTTCAGTGTTTTGGTATTGCAGTTAATTTCATCAGAACATTTTGACTTATTACATAAATTTGCTTTATACTACAATGAGCTGTTTTAAATGAAGTATCATTACACTGACCAATGAGATGTATTTTTCTGCACATGGCATTTGTTTCCAACTTTAGACTGCTACAGACTGCTGCAAACAACCCAAAGGAAAACAAGAGGGGGAAAAAAAAGCTATACGCAAAGCTGACAGTATTTGTCAGAGCAGTGTATTTTTCTTTTAGAAAAAAATATCTCTGTCTTTCTGTATGGAAAGGCATCAAGGTCAGGTCCATTTATGCTGATTCACATGCATGCAGCAAGATGCTCTGTTTTTATTTGAAAGAGAAAAAACAAATTTTCCTATGTGCATGGTTTGCACAAAATATCTGATGGATATGAACAATTCAGTATGTTTATTATTGTGACATTTTAAGGATAAAATTAAGTGTATAAATGGGTAAAATGTTATCAAATTAATTGTAAACAAGTAGAAAGTACATTTTCACTATTTCTTTCCCTCAACTATTTATTTTTCCCTATTTATAATTACGAATATTTAAAAGAAAAATGAAGTGCAGCAGTGATTAGCCAGTGACTGCAAAATTAGTTACATATCCAGTAAACAAACTTTAAAATAAGTGTAAAGATTATTTGTGCAGCTGCAAGATTACAGGTGTATCCTTAACCTCCTCAAAGTTAGTTTAGATGCCAACATCTATGGATATTCCTTCAATAATTTACACCAGTTCTACTCAGGCACAAAGCTCTCTCCTTCTTTAAGCCACTTCTGCTCATAACAAAGGCTTACAGTTAATTGTTCTCCAAATTAGCAGTTCTCCAAAGCAGTGCGCTGTCCAGCGTTATGTTGAATACGGTGAGTTTATTTGTTGTGCTGCATGTTGGAAACTCAACATTAATCAGACAAACGGTGTGAAACCACCCTAAATCCCTAGGTCTGTTATGCTCTTGAGACCGTTGGCAGCACAGAAGGTAAACTTTTAATTCTGCCACATTTCAACACAGCATCAATTAAGTTTTGCTGCATAGGTAGTTGGAGGGCTTGAACAACGGTGTGTGAGAATAAACATAACCTTAACAATATATTGATTTTTTTTCTGTACTTTGTCACCTTATGTGTTTTTATCCCGAAGTGTAAATGTCCTATACTACATCCATTACCAGCCAGCCTATGTGCTGTCTTGGCCATTTCCAGCCATGACAGCACATAGCTATTTTATTGACTCATTTGTGCAGTGACTGAATGTTGCATGTGGCCCTTTTACCTGCAGCCTAATGTTGTCTCTGTTAATAGGCTGCAACTTGAGCCATAATTGATTGCTGTTTCCTAGACCAGGTTGCTAAGCTGCCTGTCCACAATCTAATCTGATTATGAGCCCAGATGGCTTCCAAAGAGAGAAGACAGTACAGACAAAAGTTGCGTACAAGATGTCACAGCATGACTACTGTTGTTTGATAGGAGACAAGCACATTATGCCACAATGACAAGATGGCACATGTGATATGTAATACAACATCAAGTGTAATATGAATTAATGCATGCTAACAAGAGATGTTGTTTTCGAGGTACAACTTGCCTGTGTGTCTATGCACAGACGTTTGCACGTTGTCTGACTGATTTTAAACAATTTTATTTGTTATTAAGAAACTTGCAAAGATCACAATAGCCAGGTGTTGCATACTAATACTAAGGACAAATTGAGCTGACATATAATCAGCGATGCTGGTACACGTTCTGCATCAATGACACATTCATATCTGAAAGAACGTTCACTATTGTGATGGAATTTGTTATTCATACTCACATAAGAATACATACTTAGAGAATACATACTGTATTCTGTATGTATATGTACTGCTCTCCGATAGTAAAGGACTGAACTGGGCCTTCCAGATAACTTGATGTTCTCGTTGAAGGTCAGCATGCCCAGGTCAGCATGCCAATTAGAACTGGCTGAAACTGGTACTGTCTGTTTCTGTGGTTTCCATGTTTTATTTCATGACAGTGGTTCAAGGAGTGGACATGACTTCAAACTTTTAAATTAGTCTGTATGTTATCTCCTCGGGGAGACACTCCCTGTGCACTGTACTGGTGAGACATCTCCCTGATCTGCAGAACAGCAAATAAAGACGCTTATACTCAGAATCTTACAGAATCTTGTAAACTTTGTTGAACATTGAAGATTTCCAAAAACTCTCACTATCCATTCATCCCAGGAACGCACCTCATGTCCCCCATGAAAAACGATACATTGTGAACAAAAATTTGCGATTAAAATCACAGTAACTAGCAAAACAAAATGTGTTGTCAACAAACTAGACACGTGCTGTTTCAACCCTCTGTGTTTCGGGGACATGCAGTAATGAAATAAGTAAAACATACTCCATTGATGGTTGTCATTACCTGATCCATGCAGGAAAAATGATTTATTATAAATTCCGGTCCCGTATTGTCTATTGTCTCCCAAGACAATAGTGTTTTTGTTTTTTTAAATCATGTTTACGTTTGTTTTTAATAAACGTCTGCTGTTCAAATAATAAACAAGCATAAATACTGTAATACTAATGTACATTTTTGTGTAAATTATTTCTATTTCAAGTCGTTTTGTGCAATTTCAATCTTTATCCTGTTCTATACTCTCGAGATCAACGGCAGGAGGATGATGAATATACTCCAACCCGACCTCGACCGAGTCCTCCTCCATACCCTCAGGACTCACTCCGAGAAGGGGACCACACGCAAGCAATAGGCTATATAATCCTGATTCTTTACCAATAAGAGACTCCAATTCACCTGAGGGAGGCATTAGCATAGACATTTTCCCACTAATTGGAATCCCTAAAATGGGAAAGGTGAACCAAAAACGGTCCAGGTTTTACAGGCCATGGACAGATAGTGATGTTACGGATGTCCACACGAAAAGGGTCATGAATTTAAAACATTGTTCAATAGTTTATGTGCAAGCTATTAGCTGAAAACATTGGAAGTTGAGACAGCAGTGAGACACATTGTTAAGGTAGATTGCTCCCTAGTTAAAGGGGAGTGGAACCACTGATGATGAAGACTTTCCCATCCCCTATATACTGCATTTTGTACACCCAGTAGCAAGAGCTCTTTCACCATGTTGGCAGACTGACTGTGCAAGCTGCAGCATTGGCAGTACAAAGCCCTGAAGGCTCCACATGCAGTAGATGCTCTATTATCTCAGTCTAAGATAGCATTCTTCATTCTCACGCTAGACATCTCAGCTGCATGACAATTCTCCTTTCACAAACACAACTGACTATTGAACTATGCACTACTCTTATACCTATTGCAGAAGATGGTACAAAACATGATTATCGTTATTGTTTATCTGACACAGCTGAAGGAGTCCTACCGCGAGCTGATTTAACAGACATTCCAATTGCTGAGGCGCAGATGACAATGTGTTTCGATGGATCATGTAAAAAAAATCCTGTTAACAAATATTACTGTTGATGTTAATTGCATTAACAGAAGCTTGTAAGATTGGCAAAGCAAAAAGGATCAATGTTTATACTGATAGGAAATATGCTTTTGCTACTGTTAGTGTGTTTGCACAGCAATGGAAAAACAGGCATGGTGACTTCATCAGGGAAGTCCATTCACCACAAGGATTTAGTAATAAAAAGCCATACAACTATCAAAAGCATTAGCCATCTGCAAATGTTCAGCCCACGGGAGGTAGTTAATGATGAGGAAGCAAAAAAGCCTGCAACACATACATTCACTCCCAGTCCACAAGTCTTAATAGCAGAACAAGGAGTCACACTTGAACAACAATATTTTAAGAGACATGCAACACGGGTCACCTGAATGTGAAAAGAAACTGGATATCTAAAGGTGCAGTGCAGACTGATGAGGGTATCTGGACAGGACCAGACAAGAAACCAATGCTTCCTGTCATGGGTTGCCGGCGTCACTGGTTTCTCCCTTCCTCCCTGAACGCATCACCTCTCGCCACTCCCAGCCAATCCCAACTCAATCACTCTCAATCACCCACACCTGTCCCTCTCAGAGGTGATAAAGCCTCCCCGGTCCTGCTCGTCAATGCCAGATTGTTGCTCGTGTGTACCTGTCTTCTCAGATCCTGTCTCCCGCTGCTGGCTCCGTCCGTTCCTGTCCCTGCTACCTGTCGCCTCATGACATACTGCTGAAGAGATTTTTGTTGAGTCTGCTCTAGTTACGTTTATCTCCGGCTGAAGAGGATTTTGTTACAACGGTTTGTTTGATTTCACTGTAAAGAAGATACTGAAGAAGACTTAGTTACTGAAGTTTTTTTGTGTTCGCCCCACCCCTTCTTCTGTGCCCCCTGACCAATAAACTCCCTGTCTGTTTTGAAACGTCGCTCCGTGTGTTGCGTTTGGGTCCAGAGGATTCCCCGTTTCAGCTTCCAAAAAATCTTTTTCGATTTGCAGCATTATTGAGTCATGGGCTAAGCCATGTTTCAACAGGAGGAATGGTATCTACAATAAACAATGTGTTAACAACTTATGGCTTCACAAATTACTTTAAAAAATTTGTGCCTTATGTATCGTCTGCTCTAAACACAATGCACAAGGCAGACTTAGACCAAAAAAAGAGGCAATCCCGAAAGCCTCTCTGAAAGCATGCATTGCTGGATTTAAATAAACTCAATAAATGCCAAGGTAAAAAGTTTTGTTTGGTGATAATTTTATACCATTCTCTAAATGAGTAGAAGCAATTCCAACAGCTTCAAATGGCGCTCTAACAGTAGCCATAGTACTAGCAACATATATTGCACCTACATGTGGTTTTCCTGAAAACGTCTATTCACATAATGGATCTCACTTCAGGAACCAAGTTATCACAAATTTGAGCAAAATATTCTCCATCCACTTGAAATATCATTGCAGTTATTACCCACAGACAGCAGGATTGGTGAACAAACTGATGGAATGATGAAATCCAAATTAAGGAAAATAATGGAAGAACAGATGGTTAGATTGTTTACCAGCGCAATGTTGAGATTGAATAAACAACCACACAGCACAGGCTTATTTCCATCTGAGATACTCTATGGAAGACTATATATAACAGAGAGTATTGTGGATAATTATGTCCAAAATGCTAAACAACAGGAATACTGTGGCTACAGTTTTCTCCCCAAGAGAAACAGTTAAACCAAGCGATCTTCCGGCACAACCAGGTGTTTGTCAATGGTCCTGAAGAGAATAATGTTGGTCTTCTCCAAGATTGGAAGGCCCATACCAGGTACTACTGTCCACACCAACTGCAGCCCGCATTGCAAAAGACCAACCTCGGTAAATCTCAGCCACTGCAATAGGGCACCAATACCAATGGGAGATAAGTATCTACACCATACTATGACTGACAGACTGTAGTATCGCCGTGGCAATGTACAGTGGGAGAGTTCGTTTTAACAGCAGTCATAATAATTCCAATAACACTGACACTCAGCTACACGACACAGCGACATCAGCTAGGCTAACACTAATATGACACCACCTGTCTCTACGCATGGACAAATCCTCAACATACTAAAGAGAGGCACTGAATTTACCAGGGGAGCCATATGGAGCAAAAGTAGAAATAGTAGTAGACAACAACACAACCATATCTGTTGAATTTGATCTATGCACAGTAACTGATTGCGCAGGAAGCACATTAGCCTATCGGGGCTACGATGTGTATGGCTGTATCTTATTGTTGGGAAAACCTCTCTGGGGTGTCCACAACCCCCAATATGACTGTGACGACGGACCAGGTTAGGAGTAAGTTACACCAAGGCAAAGCTGCAGGACCTGATTGCATCAGCCCTGTAGCACCCTGTAATGTAATAATTTCCTGAAAATGCAATAACGCCTGGAAATGTAATAAAATTTGCACTTAACTTGATCTAAAATGTAATAAAACACAATAATGTAATAACTTCATCAATAATGTAATAAAATATCCTCACTGATATTGCAATACATTATTACATTGGGGATTCATTACATTTTCAGGTGGGTCATTTTTTTCAGAACTGATAAGGTAAAACTTGACAGATAATGTAATATGTTCATTTTCAGTCCAAACTTCTACATTTTGTGTTTTGAGAATTGAAAACTGTGATATACACTGGATTTGAAACAACTGAATGACTGCTGGGTTAAAGTGCAGACCTTAAGTACCATACAGCCATATGTACATGCAGATACTCAAGGACACCCTGGTCCTGCTGAGTGCATGATGGACTTTGTGGAGTGGTGTGGGAGGAATCATCTCAGCCTGAACATCAACAAAACCAAAAAGATGTTTGTTGATTTCAGGAGGTCAAAGACAGCTACCAGATGGGTTGCCATCATGCGTGAGGATGTGGACATTGTGGACGACTACAAGTACCTGGGTGTGCACCTGAACAACAGGCTGGATTGGAGAAACCACACTGATGCTGTCTACAAGAAGGGGATGAGTAGACTGTACTTTCTGAGAAAGCTCAGATCCTACAATGTTGGCAGTAGAATGGTGGAGATCTTCTACCAGTCTGTGGTGTCCAGTGCCATCCACTTTGCTGTTGTCTGTTGAGGGAGCAGTATCACTACCAAGGACTTTTAAGAGGATGAACGCATAAACTCATCCGTAAGGTGGTTATTGGACACAGCTTGGAGATGTTTGAGTCAGTGAGGGACAAAAGATCACTGACCGAACTGATCTCCATCAGGGACAACCCCTCACACTTCCTTCATGATCCACTACAGTGCCAACGGAGCTCCTTCTACCTCTAGCCCACCAATCTCATTCGGCTCTGCTGTCACAAAGGACACTACAGGAAGTCACACTACAATCGGTCACTGCAGAAACACTGCTGTTAAACTAAATATTTTATTTAATTTAATCTATTTAATTTATTTAATGATCTGTTTATCACTGCTCTGCAACTATTATTTATACTATGTCTGTAAGAATTGACATTTGCACATTTGTATATTTCCCCTTTTATTATAAAAGAATTTGTAAATATGTCTAGTTTTAGTTTTAAGTTTTGCTAAATTGTCTTAGAGATTCATTTGGCTGCTGTGACGTGGAGTTCCCTCGCGGGATGATTATTTCTATTCTAAGACAAATCCTTTCTATACAGTGATTTGTGTAGACGTTGTCATGGTTTGCCTGCGTCACTGGTTTCTCCCCGCGTCCCTGAACGTATCACCTCTCGCCACTCCCAGCCAATCTCACCGTAACCAGTCTCAACCACCCACACCTGTCCCTCCCAGAGGTCTTAAAGCCTCTCCTGCCCTTCTCATCTTGAGATGATCGTTGTCTTTGCCTGCCTGTCTATCCTGTCTGCAGATCGTGTCAGCTCTGGACTCCGACCCGACTCTGCCCGCCTTGACCTCGTTCTTCTGTGCCACCCCGCCAGTAACATCAGCGCTAGTCAAGCCGGGGAAGTTTCCGAAGAGGATCTCGTTGAGACCGCCTTTTGTTCTTCGTTTTCTCCACTGAAGAGGGTCTCGTTGAGACTGTTTTCTGTTGCTCGTTTTTTCATAGCTGAAGAGAATTAAGTTGAGACTGTCTTTTGTTTGTTGTAAGTTTTTTGCTGAAGAGGATTTCGTTGTGACTGTCTTTCGTTCATCCCAGACGTCCGAAGATAGCAGTGGCTGCCTTCAGACATCAGTCTCCCCTCCCCGTCCTGGCCTTCCTCCCCAATAAACCTGTTACCCTGAACTTTGTGCTCCAGTGTGTTGCGTTTGGGTCCCCATCACCCCCCGTTACAGTACGATCTGACCAAAACATGGACCCAGCACACACTACCCCCCAGAACCGTTTTGAGCGCATCGAAGGAGTGTTGCAACACCATGAGGCCCTATTGGCGTCGGTGGCGGCCAAGGTACAACAGACCTCCGCCACTCAGGAACAGTCTCTCTCTTCGTTAGCGAGCGAGGTACAGCAATTATCGGCCACCATAGCCCAGTTAGCTCCTGCTCACCCAGCCCCAGAGGCACCCAGTTTCTGAACCCCGCATTGGAGCCCCTGAATGTTACGCCGGTGAGTCCGAGGGTTGACCAACTGGGTTGACCAACTTCCTGACCAACTGCTCCATCTTCTTCGCCCTGCAACCGATCACCTTCTCCTCTGAGGAGAATCAGTTGACAGGGAGAGCGAGACTGTGGGGAACGGCCGAGTGGGACAGGCGGACCCCAGCGTGTCCTTCGTTCGACGCCTTCTCTGCTGAGCTACGCAAGGTCTTTGGGCACAGTGTCCACTCTGCTAACGCCAGCGGCCTTCTACACCTATGCCAGGGGAAGCGTTCGGTGGTCGACTTCGCCATCGATTTCTCACAAAGGCCCGCCTAAGCAGATGGAATGAGGAGGCCCTCCGCGACACCTTTCTGCATGGTCTGGCGGACTACGTCAAGGACGAGATGGTCTCCCATGCCCCCCTCCCATGTTTTCCGCCTGGCCGCCCCTGAGAACAGGAAACAGCTTCAGCCATTTTTGGGATTCGCCAACTTCTACTGGCGGTTCATCCGGGGCTATAGCACCCTTGCAGCGCCCCTCACAGCCCTGACCTCTCCCAAGGCCGTGTTCTCCTGGACCTCTTCCGTTAATCAGGCCTTTGAGACCCTGAGGTCCCGATTCACAACTGCTCCTATTCTCCAGTTGCCTGACCCCGAACGACAGTTCGTCGTGGAGGTGGACGCCTCCGATATTGGCGTGGGAGCAGTGCTGTCGCAGTGCTCTGCTGCGGACCAGAAGCTCCACCCATGTGCGTTCTTCTCTCGCTGCCTGTCACCCGCTGAACAGAACTACGACATTGGGAACCGAGAGTTGTTGGCCGTTGCTGGCCTTGGAGGAGTGGCGGCACTGGCTCGAGGGCACGAGGGTCCCCTTTCTGGTGTGGACAGACCACAAGAATCTGGAATACATTCGCACAGCCAAACGCTTAAACTCCCGTCAAGCATGCTGGTCCCTCTTCTTCACTCGCTTCAACTTCACCCTGTCCTATCGCCCCGGTTCCTGCAACGTGAAGCCTGATGCTCTGTCGCGCCAGTTCGCGAAGGACAGTCCACCCAGGGACTCCGTGCCCCTTCTGCCCCCCTCCTGTCTGGTCGCCCCCATCTCTTGGGACATCGAAGAGAGGGTAAAGGCAGCTTCCCTCGATCAGCCCGGACCTAGTGCGTGCCCACCGAACCGACTCTTTGTCCCAGCCGCGCTAAGGTCGGACATGCTCCAGTGGTCACACTCCTCCAAACTCACCTGTCATCCGGGAATCAACCGGACTAGGGAGTTCCTACAACGGCGGTTCTGGTGGCCCACTTTGGAGAAGCACGCACGGGAGTTTGTCAAAGCATGCCCCACCTGCAACCAACACAAGTCACCTCACCTGGCCCCTGCAGGTCTCCTCCACCCTCTTCCGGTACCACATCGTCCTTGGTCCCACATAGCCCTGGACTTTGTCACTGGTCTGCCTCCCTCGGCAGGCAACACGGCCATTCTCACCATGGTTGACAGATTTAGTAAGCTGGCGCATTTCATCCCACTCCCTAAACTCCCGTCCGCTAAGGAGACCGCGGAACTTCTCCTCCTGCACGTAGTCCGTCTTCATGGCATCCCCGTAGACGTGGTCTCCGATCAAGGGTCCCAGTTCTGCGGAGTGCTGGGGGCCTCAGTTAGCCTGTCCTCTAGGTTCCATCCCCAGTCGAACGGCCAGAGTGAGCGGAAGAACCAGGACTTGGAGACGTTCCTCCGTTGCCTCGTGTCTTCCAGTCCCATCCTGGTCCGAACAGCTGGTTTGGGTGGAGTATTCCCACAACACCCTCGTCAGCTCGGCCACGGGCCTCTCTCCCTTCCCGTGTGCATATGGGTACCAGCCCCCTCTGTGCCTTGCCCTTGAGAAGGAGCTTTCCTGTCCTTCGGTGCAGGCCCTCATGTCCTTCGGTGCAGGCCCTCATGTCCTTCGGTGCAGGCCCTGGTCGCTAGCCCGAAAGTCCCTTCAACAAGCCGTTGACCGATATGCCAAGTCCACCAACCAGCATCGCTCCCAGTCCCCAGAGTATCAGGTGGGACAGAAGGTCTGGTTGTCCACGAAGGATCTACCGCTTCGGGTGGAGTGCAGTAAGTTCCCCATCCAGAGGGTTATCAACCCGGTCGCGGTGAGACTCAAGCTCCCCCCATCCATGCGCATCCACCCGACGTTCCACGTGTCGAGGATCAAACCGGCCCTTGAGAGCCCCTTGGTACCCAAGACACCCCGTTGGATCTGCTGGCCGGGTTAGGGAAACTGGACAGCCTTGGCAGACCCAAACGTATTTTGAGAGCGGTTCTGATGGGAACGTCGGCCGAAACCTGCTGTCAGTGGTTGATTCATCCATTACTCAGGCTGAAGTCATTTCGGAAGCTTCTCGGCAGCAGAGCACTAGGGGTGGATGAGATCCACCTTGAGTACGTCAAGTCCCTAGATGTTGTAGAGCTGTCGTGGTTGACACATCTCTGCAGCATTGTGTGGCAGATGGAACAGTGCCTCTGGACTGGCATGCAGGGGTGGTCCTCTTTTTAAAAAGTGGGACTGGAGGATGTGTCCCAACTACTAGCACACTCCTCAGGCTCCCTGGGAAAATCTATTCAGAGTACTGGAGAAGAGAATTCCACTGTTAGTGGAACCTCGGCTGCAGGAGGAATTATGCGATTTTTGTCCTGGCAGTGGAATACTGAACCAGCTCGACACCCTGCACGGGGTGCTTGAGGGGTCATGGGAGTTTGCCACATGTGTTTTGTGGACTTGGAAATGGCATTTGACCATGTCCCTCACGGCATCCTGTGGAAGGTACTCCCAGGGCCGTACAGTTTGTATACAACAGGAATAGGAGCTTAGTTAGCATTGCCAGCAGTAAGTCGGACCATTTCCCAGTGCATGCTGGCCTCCGGCAGGGCTGACCTTTGTCACCGGTTCTGTTCATTAATTTTATGGACAGAATTTCTAGGCGCAGGTGGCCCAGTTTGGAAGCCACCAGATTTCATCTTTGTTTTTTGCAAATGATGTTGTCCTAATGGCTCCTTCAAGCCAGGACCTTCAGCATGTACTGGGGCGGTTCGCAGCAGAGTGTGAAGTAGTCGGTATGAGAATCTGCACCAAAGTCCAAAGCCATGGTTCTTGACCAGAAAAAGGTGGCTTGTCCCTCCAGGTTGCAGGAGAGTGGAGGAGTTTAAGTGTCTTGGGCTCTTGTTCACGAGTGAGGGAAGGCTGGAGCGTGAGCTTGACAGGTGGCTCAGCGCAATGGCTGCAGTTATGCGGTTGCTGTACTGTTCCGTCGCAGTGAAGAAGGAGCTGAGCCGAAAGGCAAAGCTCTCGATCTACTGCTCAGTCAATGTTCCTACCACTTTGGATCCTGACCAAAAGAACAAGGTCTCCTATACAAGCGGCCAAAATCAGTGTCCTTTGTGGGGTGGTGGGGGAGGAGGAACTTGGAGTAGAGCCGCTGCTCCTCCAAATCGAGAGGAGCCAGCTGAGGTGGCTTGGGTATCTGTATCAGATGCCCTGTAGATGCCTCCGTCGATAGGTATTCCAGGCGTGTCCCAGTGGGAGGAGATCCCAGGGAAGACCCAGGACACACTGGAGTGACCATGTCTCTCAGCTGGCCTGAGAAGACCTTGGGGTCCTCCAGGATGAAGCGGAGGAAGATGACTGGATGAATGTATAAATGCCATCAATTAGTTTACTCACGTTAGCGTCCATAAGTTGGCATTGGGCCAAATAAACTACCGATATGTTACATAATGTTTGCTGACCATCAATATCTTGTGAACGTAAATTTAACTTAAATTTATGTTGAGTTAGCTCAAGCTAATCACTTATGTCTACCTTTTCTCCAGCCGGCAAGTTGCTGCTTTACACTCCTCTGACTCTCTGATCTATTGCCCCAGTGCTTGACGTGCTTATCGACCGTATAACAACCCCAAGAGTAGATACTGAACAACTGATAGTTATCTGTAGTTTTTTTGGCTGGCTGCCACTCCTAAATCAATGTACAGGAAACACAGTCAACTCATGTCGTGTTGTTCTCATCAGCCTGTAGTAAAGAAACTATAACCATGGCCCCCTCTCTTCCTCCAGGTCATTATTCTTGCCAACATCTATTCGTATGATGCTATTTCTGTCATATACAGTATACAAACCCCACCATAGTCTGGTGTGGCTGCACTTTTCATAACATATTGTTTATACAACCTTCTTGTGCAAATACAGTATCAAATGTTCTTTTCTTATGTACTATGTGCTTATCATTTGAAATGAGCCTTGATGAGGTTTGTCATTTGCACTGTGACCGTGAATGGTCAAATTGCAACTGCAGCCAATTTAATGTAGTATGGACATCTGACAGTTTTAGAAGAACTAGACAAACACATATTATGTTGGCTGGTGATGAACGATTGCCTATCTGGAACGTTTGAAGACCAAATTTAATTGCAATATTTGGGCGTTAATCACAGTAGTTCTCAAATTGTTATGATTAACCCATTGTGACGCTGAAACCTTTATAATTGGAAAATCAGTTAGTCCTGATATCCCTACATGGAATAGTCATACAAATAATCAGGTTTTTACAAAAGGTTGATTCAGAGAGACACATATTATGGATTCCAGGATGCAGGTCGGGTTTAGATGTGTGTGTGTGTGTGTGTGTGTGTGTGTGTGTGTGTGTGTGTGTGTGTGTGTGTGTGTGTGTGTGAAAGTGTAGCTTTTCAGTTCCTGTCATCTGTTGCCAGCTGGACTGGTGCGAGGGGGTCCCTGTGACATCACTGGGGTTCCCTCGGTTGTGCTCCGCCTTCATCGCGTTCCTGCGGCTCCATCTGCCCCATTCTGCTGATCAGCTGGATCCGCCTCTCATCTGCTCTCAACCACTGAAAAGCGTCGTCAGTGCCTTGTTTGTGGCAGCCTGTTCTTTCCGTGCAGACCTGCCGGTTGCCTTCTTGGGTGTCAAAGCATAGCTTTGTAGATCGCCGCTCTACGTGAGAGCCAGGTGAATTCTTTTATATGTTTCGGGTTGTGTATTATTCTTCTTTTTTGGGGGTTTTATTTGTAGCCAGTTTGTTTTCTATTCTGAGGTGTAACCTGTTTCTTTTATTAATGAGCAGGGTCCGATTCTCCTGTCAGGGGCCTCTGTGTGTGAGCTGCAAGTCCCTGTTTAGTTCAGTTCATTTGCTACCTATTCAATAAATGGCTTGCAAGCCTAAGTTACCCTGTTTGTTACATTCTCCCCCTAGACAAATATAACAACATCCGGGTTGTAACACACACAAACAAGAAATCCTTCTCTTGCCTTAACTCCATACCTGAAGTAAAAAGCTGTTTAGCACTACTATCCTCTCTTCATGAAATTAACCTTATTTTGCCTTATTTTTGCACAGTCCCAGCAGTAT
>NW_027614787.1:20000-21690 GCF_965212315.1 Lampetra planeri | reverse complement strand
CACAGTACACACACAGTACACACACACAGTACACACACAGCACACACACACACGGTACAACACACACACGGTACACACACACACGGTACACACACGGTACACACACACACGGTACACACACACACGGTACAACACACACACGGTACACAACACAGTACACACACACAGTACACACACACAGTACACACACACAGTACACACAGTACACACACACACGGTACACACACACACGGTACACACACACACAGTTACACACACACACGGTACACACACACACGGTACACACACACACAGTACACACACACACAGTACACACACACAGTACACACACACAGTACACACACACACGGTACACACACACACAGTACACCACACAGTACACACACACGGTACACACAGTACACACACAGTACACACACACACAGTACACACACACACGGTACACACACACACGGTACACACACACACAGTACACACACACACAGTACACACACACAGTACACACACACAGTACACACACACACGGTACACACACACACGTACACACACACACAGTACACACACACAGTACACACACACACGGTACACACACACAGTACACACACACACGGTACACACACACACACAGTACACACACACACAGTACACACACACAGTACACACACACACGGTACACACACACACAGTACACACACACACAGTACACACACACGGTACACACACACACGGTACACACACACACAGTACACACACACAGTACACACACACAGTACACACACACGGTACACACACACACGGTACACACACACAGTACACACACACAGTACACACACACACGGTACACACACACACGGTACACACACACACGGTACACACACACACACAGTACACACACACAGTACACACACACAGTACACACACACACGGTACACACACACAGTACACACACACAGTACACACACACACGGTACACACACACACGGTACACACACACACACAGTACACACACACACAGTACACACACACAGTACACACACACGGTACACACACACAGTACACACGGTACACACACAGTTCACACACACAGTACACACGGTACACACACGGTACACACACACACACAGTACACACGGTACACACACGGTACACACACACGGTACACACGGTACACACACGGTACACACACACGGTACACACACACACGGTACACACACACACAGTACACACACACAGTACACACACACAGTACACACACACGGTACACACACACACAGTACACACACACAGTACACACACACACGGTACACACACGGTACACACACACACACAGTACACACACACACAGTACACACACACACACGGTACACACACGGTACACACACACACACAGTACACACACACACAGTACACACACACGGTACACACACACACGGTACACACACACACACAGTACACACACACGGTACACACACACACGGTACACACACACACACAGTACACACACACACGGTACACACACGGTACACACACACGGTACACACACACACGGTACACACAGTACACACACAGTACACACACAGTACACACACACACGGTACACACACAGTACACACACACACGGTACACACCCACACACACGGTACACACAGTACACACACACGGTACACACACACACAGTACACACACAGTT
>NW_027614787.1:0-17500 GCF_965212315.1 Lampetra planeri | reverse complement strand
TGTGTGTGTGTCTGTGTGTGTCCCTGTGTGTGTGTCACTGTGTGTGTGTCACTGTGTGTGCGTGTCACTGTGTGTGTGTCACTGAGTGTGTCACTGTGTGTGTGTGTCACTGTGTGTGAGTCACTGTGTGTGTGTGTGTCACTGTGTGTGTCACTGTGTGTGTGTGTCACTGTGTGTGTCACTGTGTGTGTGTCACTGTGTGTGTGTGTCACTGTGTGTGTGTGTCACTGTGTGTGTCACTGTGTGTGTCACTGTGTGTGTGTGTCACTGAGTGTCACGTGTCACTGTGTGTGTGTGTGTGTGTTACTGTGTGTGTATGTCACTGTGTGTGTCACTGTGTGTGTCACTGTGTGTGTGTCACTGTGTGTGTGTCACTGAGTGTGTGTCACTGAGTGTGTGTGTCACTGAGTGTGTGTCACTGTGTGTGTGTGTCACTGTGAGTGTCACGTGTCACTGTGTGTGTATGTCACTGTGTGTGTCACTGTGTGTGTCACTGTGTGTGTGTCACTGTGTGTGTGTCACTGTGTGTGTCACTGTGTGTGTGTGTGTCACTGTGTGTGTGTCACTGTGTGTGTGTGTCCACTGTGTGTGTGTCACTGTGTGTGTGTGTCACTGTGTGTGTGTCACTGTGTGTGTGTGTCACTGAGTGTGTCACTGTGTGTGTCACTGTGTGTGTCTCTGTGTGTGTCACTGTGTGTGTCACTGAGTCTGTGTCACTGAGTGTGTGTCACTGACTGTGTCACTGTGTGTGTGTCACTGTGTGTGTCACTGTGTGTGTCTCTGTGTGTGTCTCTGTGTGTGTCACTGAGTGTGTGTCACTGTGTGTGTGGTCACTGAGTGTGTGTCACTGTGTTGTGTGTCACTGAGTGTGTGTCACTGTGTGTGTGTGTCACTGTGTGTGTGTCACTGTGTGTGTGTGTCACTGTGTGTGTGTCACTGTGTGTTGTGTCACTGTGTGTGTGGTCACTGTGTGTGTGTGTCACTGTGTGTGTGTCACTGTGTGTGTCACTGTGTGTGTGTCACTGTGTGTGTGTCACTGTGTGTGTGTCACTGAGTGTGTGTCACTGAGTGTGTGTCACTGTGTGTGTCACTGAGTGTGTGTCACTGTGTGTGTCACTGTGTGTGTGTCACTGAGTGTGTGTCACTGTGTGTGTGTCACTGTGTGTGTGTCACTGAGTGTGTCACTGAGTGTGTCACTGAGTGTGTGTCACTGTGTGTGTGTCACTGAGTGTGTGTCACTGTGTGTGTGTCACTGTGTGTGTGTCACTGTGTGTGTGTCACTGTGTGTGTGTCACTGAGTGTGTCACTGAGTGTGTGTCACTGTGTGTGTGTCACTGAGTGTGTGTCACTGTGTGTGTGTCACTGTGTGTGTGTCACTGAGTGTGTGTCACTGTGTGTGTGTCACTGTGTGTGTGTCACTGAGTGTGTGTCACTGAGTGTGTGTCACTGTGTGTGTGTCACTGTGTGTGTGTCACTGTGTGTGTGTCACTGTGTGTGTGTCACTGAGTGTGTGTCACTGAGTGTGTGTCACTGTGTGTGTGTCACTGAGTGTGTGTCACTGTGTGTGTGTCACTGTGTGTGTGTGTGTCACTGTGTGTGTGTCACTGTGTGTGTCACTGTGTGTGTGTGTCACTGTGTGTGTGTCACTGTGTGTGTGTCACTGAGTGTGTCACTGTGTGTGTGTCACTGTGTGTGTGTCACTGAGTGTGTCACTGTGTTGTGTGTGTGTGTGTCACTGTGTGTGTGTCACTGTGTGTGTGTCACTGTGTGTGTGTCACTGAGTGTGTGTCACTGTGTGTGTGTCACTGAGTGTGTGTGTGTGTGGTGTCACTGTGTGTGTGTCACTGTGTGTGTGTCACTGTGTGTGTGTCACTGTGTGTGTGTCACTGTGTGTGTGTCACTGAGTGTGTCACTGTGTGTGTGTCACTGTGTGTGTGTCACTGTGTGTGTGTCACTGAGTGTGTGTGTGTGTCACTGTGTGTGTGTCACTGTGTGTGTGTCACTGTGTGTGTGTCACTGTGTGTGTGTCACTGAGTGTGTGTCACTGTGTGTGTGTCACTGAGTGTGTGTGTGTGTGTCACTGTGTGTGTGTCACTGTGTGTGTGTCACTGTGTGTGTGTCACTGAGTGTGTGTCACTGTGTGTGTGTCACTGAGTGTGTGTCACTGTGTGTGTGTCACTGAGTGTGTGTCACTGTGTGTGTGTCACTGAGTGTGTGTCACTGTGTGTGTGTCACTGTGTGTGTGTCACTGAGTGTGTGTCACTGTGTGTGTGTCACTGAGTGTGTGTCACTGTGTGTGTGTGTCACTGTGTGTGTGTCACTGAGTGTGTGTCACTGAGTGTGTGTCACTGTGTGTGTGTCACTGTGTGTGTGTCACTGAGTGTGTGTCACTGTGTGTGTGTCACTGTGTGTGTGTCACTGAGTGTGTGTCACTGTGTGTGTGTCACTGTGTGTGTGTGTCACTGTGTGTGTGTGTCACTGTGTGTGTGTCACTGAGTGTGTGTCACTGTGTGTGTGTCACTGTGTGTGTGTCACTGAGTGTGTGTCACTGAGTGTGTGTCACTGTGTGTGTGTCACTGTGTGTGTCACTGTGTGTGTGTCACTGTGTGTGTGTCACTGAGTGTGTGTCACTGAGTGTGTGTCACTGTGTGTGTGTCACTGAGTGTGTGTCACTGAGTGTGTGTCACTGTGTGTGTGTCACTGAGTGTGTGTCACTGTGTGTGTGTCACTGTGTGTGTGTGTCACTGTGTGTGTGTGTCACTGTGTGTGTGTCACTGTGTGTGTGTCACTGTGTGTGTGTCACTGTGTGTGTGTCACTGTGTGTGTGTCACTGTGTGTGTCACTGTGTGTGTGTCACTGAGTGTGTGTGTCACTGTGTGTGTGTGTCACTGTGTGTGTGTCACTGTGTGTGTGTCACTGTGTGTGTCACTGTGTGTGTCACTGAGTGTGTGTCACTGTGTGTGTGTCACTGTGTGTGTGTCACTGTGTGTGTCACTGTGTGTGTGTCACTGTGTGTGTGTCACTGTGTGTGTGTGTCACTGTGTGTGTGTCACTGAGTGTGTGTCACTGTGTGTGTGTCACTGTGTGTGTGTGTCACTGTGTGTGTGTCACTGTGTGTGTCACTGTGTGTGTGTCACTGTGTGTGTGTGTCACTGAGTGTGTGTCACTGTGTGTGTGTCACTGTGTGTGTGTGTCACTGTGTGTGTGTCACTGTGTGTGTGTCACTGTGTGTGTCACTGTGTGTGTCACTGAGTGTGTGTCACTGTGTGTGTGTGTCACTGAGTGTGTGTCACTGTGTGTGTCACTGTGTGTGTGTGTCACTGTGTGTGTGTCACTGTGTGTGTGTGTCACTGTGTGTGTGTCACTGTGTGTGTGTCACTGTGTGTGTGTCACTGTGTGTGTGTGTCACTGTGTGTGTGTCACTGTGTGTGTGTGTCACTGTGTGTGTGTCACTGTGTGTGTGTCACTGTGTGTGTCACTGAGTGTGTGTGTCACTGTGTGTGTGTCACTGAGTGTGTGTCACTGTGTGTGTCACTGAGTGTGTGTCACTGTGTGTGTCACTGTGTGTGTGTCACTGTGTGTGTGTCACTGTGTGTGTGTCACTGTGTGTGTCACTGAGTGTGTGTGTCACTGTGTGTGTGTCACTGAGTGTGTGTCACTGTGTGTGTCACTGAGTGTGTGTCACTGTGTGTGTGTCACTGTGTGTGTGTCACTGTGTGTGTGTCACTGAGTGTGTCACTGTGTGTGTGTCACTGAGTGTGTGTCACTGTGTGTGTCACTGTGTGTGTGTCACTGTGTGTGTGTCACTGTGTGTGTGTCACTGTGTGTGTGTCACTGTGTGTGTCACTGAGTGTGTGTGTCACTGTGTGTGTGTCACTGAGTGTGTGTCACTGTGTGTGTCACTGTGTGTGTGTCACTGTGTGTGTGTCACTGTGTGTGTGTCACTGTGTGTGTGTCACTGTGTGTGTGTGTCACTGTGTGTGTGTCACTGTGTGTGTGTGTCACTGTGTGTGTGTCACTGTGTGTGTGTCACTGTGTGTGTGTCACTGTGTGTGTCACTGAGTGTGTGTGTCACTGTGTGTGTGTCACTGAGTGTGTGTCACTGTGTGTGTCACTGAGTGTGTGTCACTGTGTGTGTCACTGTGTGTGTGTCACTGTGTGTGTGTCACTGTGTGTGTGTCACTGTGTGTGTCACTGAGTGTGTGTGTCACTGTGTGTGTGTCACTGTGTGTGTCACTGTGTGTGTCACTGTGTGTGTGTGTCACTGTGTGTGTCACTGTGTGTGTGTCACTGTGTGTGTGTCACTGTGTGTGTGTGTCACTGTGTGTGTGTCACTGTGTGTGTGTGTCACTGTGTGTGTCACTGTGTGTGTCACTGTGTGTGTCACTGTGTGTGTGTGTCACTGTGTGTGTGTGTCACTGTGTGTGTCACTGTGTGTGTGTCACTGTGTGTGTGTCACTGTGTGTGTGTGTCACTGTGTGTGTGTCACTGTGTGTGTGTCACTGTGTGTGTGTCACTGAGTGTGTGTCACTGTGTGTGTGTCACTGTGTGTGTCACTGTGTGTGTGTGTCACTGTGTGTGTGTCACTGTGTGTGTGTCACTGTGTGTGTGTCACTGTGTGTGTCACTGTGTGTGTGTCACTGTGTGTGTCACTGTGTGTGTCACTGTGTGTGTGTGTCACTGTGTGTGTGTCACTGTGTGTGTGTCACTGTGTGTGTCACTGTGTGTGTGTCACTGTGTGTGTGTCACTGTGTGTGTGTCACTGTGTGTGTCACTGTGTGTGTCACTGTGTGTGTCACTGTGTGTGTGTCACTGTGTGTGTGTCACTGTGTGTGTCACTGTGTGTGTCACTGTGTGTGTGTCACTGTGTGTGTCACTGTGTGTGTGTGTCACTGTGTGTGTCACTGAGTGTGTCACTGTGTGTGTGTGTCACTGTGTGTGTGTGTGTGTGTCACTGTGTGTGTGTCACTGTGTGTGTGTCACTGTGTGTGTGTCACTGTGTGTGTGTCACTGAGTGTGTCACTGTGTGAGTGTGTGTCACTGTGTGTGTGTCACTGTGTGTGTGTCACTGTGTGTGTGTCACTGTGTGAGTGTGTGTCACTGTGTGTGTCACTGTGTGTGTGTGTGTCACTGTGTGTGTCACTGTGTGTGTCACTGTGTGTGTGTCACTGAGTGTGTCACTGTGTGAGTGTGTGTCACTGTGTGTGTGTCACTGTGTGTGTGTCACTGTGTGTGTGTGTCACTGTGTGTGTGTGTCACTGTGTGTGTGTCACTGTGTGAGTGTGTGTCACTGTGTGTGTCACTGTGTGTGTGTGTCACTGTGTGTGTCACTGTGTGTGTCACTGTGTGTGTGTCACTGAGTGTGTGTCACTGTGTGTGTGTCACTGTGTGTGTGTCACTGTGTGTGTCACTGTGTGTGTGTGTCACTGTGTGTGTGTGTGTCACTGTGTGTGTGTCACTGTGTGTGTGTCACTGTGTGTGTGTGTGTCACTGTGTGTGTGTGTGTCACTGTGTGTGTGTCACTGTGTGTGTGTCACTGTGTGTGTGTCACTGTGTGTGTGTCACTGTGTGTGTGTGTCACTGTGTGTGTGTCACTGTGTGTGTGTCACTGTGTGTGTCACTGTGTGTGTGTGTCACTGTGTGTGTGTGTCACTGTGTGTGTGTCACTGTGTGTGTCACTGTGTGTGTCACTGTGAGTGTGTCACTGTGTGTGTGTCACTGTGTGTGTGTGTCACTGTGTGTGTGTCACTGTGTGTGTGTCACTGTGTGTGTGTGTGTCACTGTGTGTGTGTGTGTGTCACTGTGTGTGTGTGTGTCACTGTGTGTGTGTCACTGTGTGTGTGTGTCACTGTGTGTGTGTCACTGTGTGTGTGTCACTGTGTGTGTCACTGTGTGTGTGTGTCACTGTGTGTGTGTGTCACTGTGTGTGTGTCACTGTGTGTGTCACTGTGTGTGTCACTGTGAGTGTGTCACTGTGTGTGTGTCACTGTGTGTGTGTGTCACTGTGTGTGTGTCACTGTGTGTGTGTCACTGTGTGTGTGTCACTGTGTGTGTGTGTCACTGTGTGTGTGAGTGTGTGTCACTGTGTGTGTGTCACTGTGTGTGTGAGTGTGTGTCACTGTGTGTGTGTCACTGTGTGTGTGAGTGTGTGTCACTGTGTGTGTGTCACTGTGTGTGTGTGTGTGTGTCACTGAGTGTGTGTCACTGTGTGTGTGTCACTGTGTGTGTGTCACTGAGTGTGTGAGTGTGTGTCACTGTGTGTGTGTCACTGTGTGTGTGTGTGTGTGTCACTGAGTGTGTGTCACTGTGTGTGTGTCACTGTGTGTGTGTCACTGTGTGTGTGAGTGTGTGTCACTGTGTGTGTGTCACTGTGTGTGTGAGTGTGTGTCACTGTGTGTGTGTCACTGTGTGTGTGTGTGTCACTGTGTGTGTGTCACTGTGTGTGTGAGTGTGTGTCACTGTGTGTGTGTCACTGTGTGTGTGTCACTGTGTGTGTGTGTCACTGTGTGTGTGTCACTGTGTGTGTGTCACTGTGTGTGTGTGTCACTGTGTGTGTGTCACTGTGTGTGTGTCACTGTGTGTGTCACTGTGTGTGTGTGTCACTGTGTGTGTGTCACTGTGTGTGTGTCACTGTGTGTGTCACTGTGTGTGTGTGTCACTGTGTGTGTGTCACGGTGTGTGTGTGTCACTGTGTGTGTGTCACTGTGTGTGTGTGTGTGTCACTGTGTGTGTGTCACTGTGTGTGTGTCACTGTGTGTGTCACTGTGTGTGTGTGTCACTGTGTGTGTGTCACTGTGTGTGTGTCACTGTGTGTGTCACTGTGTGTGTGTCACTGTGTGTGTGTCACTGTGTGTGTGTCACTGTGTGTGTGTGTCACTGTGTGTGTGTCACTGTGTGTGTGTGTGTGTCACTGTGTGTGTGTGTCACTGTGTGTGTGTCACTGTGTGTGTGTCACTGTGTGTGTGTGTCACTGTGAGTGTGTCACTGTGTGTGTGTGTGTCACTGTGTGTGTGTGTGTCACTGTGTGTGTGTGTGTCACTGTGTGTGTGTCACTGTGTGTGTGTGTCACTGTGTGTGTGTCACTGTGTGTGTGTCACTGTGTGTGTGTCACTGTGTGTGTCACTGTGTGTGTGTCACTGTGTGTGTCACTGTGTGTGTGTGTCACTGTGTGTGTGTGTCACTGTGTGTGTGTGTCACTGTGTGTGTGTCACTGTGTGTGTCACTGTGAGTGTGTCACTGTGTGTGTGTCACTGTGTGTGTGTCACTGTGTGTGTGTCACTGTGTGTGTGTGTCACTGTGTGTGTGTGTCACTGTGTGTGTGTCACTGAGTGTGTGTCACTGTGTGTGTGTCACTGTGTGTGTGTGTCACTGTGTGTGTGTCACTGTGTGTGTGTCACTGTGTGTGTCACTGTGTGTGTGTGTCACTGTGTGTGTGTGTCACTGTGTGTGTGTCACTGTGTGTGTGTGTCACTGTGTGTGTGTCACTGTGTGTGTGTGTGTGTCACTGTGTGTGTGTCACTGTGTGTGTGTCACTGTGTGTGTGTCACTGTGTGTGTGTCACTGTGTGTGTGTCACTGTGTGTGTGTCACTGTGTGTGTCACTGTGTGTGTGTGTCACTGTGTGTGTGTCACTGTGTGTGTGTGTCACTGTGTGTGTGTCACTGTGTGTGTGTGTGTGTCACTGTGTGTGTGTCACTGTGTGTGTGTGTCACTGTGTGTGTGTCACTGTGTGTGTGTGTGTGTCACTGTGAGTGTGTCACTGTGTGTGTGTGTGTCACTGTGTGTGTGTGTGTCACTGTGTGTGTGTGTGTCACTGTGTGTGTGTCACTGTGTGTGTGTGTGTCACTGTGTGTGTGTCACTGTGTGTGTGTCACTGTGTGTGTCACTGTGTGTGTGTCACTGTGTGTGTCACTGTGTGTGTGTGTCACTGTGTGTGTGTGTCACTGTGTGTGTGTGTCACTGTGTGTGTGTCACTGTGTGTGTCACTGTGTGTGTCACTGTGAGTGTGTCACTGTGTGTGTCACTGTGTGTGTCACTGTGTGTGTGTCACTGTGTGTGTCACTGTGTGTGTCACTGTGTGTGTGTCACTGTGTGTGTGTCACTGTGTGTGTGTGTGTGTCACTGTGTGTGTGTCACTGTGTGTGTGTGTCACTGTGTGTGTGTCACTGTGTGTGTGTCACTGTGTGTGTGTGTGTGTCACTGTGTGTGTGTCACTGTGTGTGTGTCACTGTGTGTGTGTGTGTGTCACTGTGTGTGTGTCACTGTGTGTGTGTGTCACTGTGTGTGTGTCACTGTGTGTGTGTCACTGTGTGTGTGTGTGTGTCACTGTGTGTGTGTCACTGTGTGTGTGTGTCACTGTGTGTGTGTCACTGTGTGTGTGTCACTGTGTGTGTGTGTGTGTCACTGTGTGTGTGTCACTGTGTGTGTCACTGTGTGTGTGTCACTGTGTGTGTCACTGTGTGTGTGTGTCACTGTGTGTGTGTGTCACTGTGTGTGTGTCACTGTGTGTGTGTCACTGAGTGTGTGTCACTGTGTGTGTCACTGTGTGTGTGTCACTGAGTGTGTGTCACTGTGTGTGTCACTGTGTGTGTGTCACTGTGTGTGTCACTGTGTGTGTGTCACTGTGTGTGTGTCACTGTGTGTGTGTCACTGTGTGTGTCACTGTGTGTGTGTCACTGTGTGTGTGTGTCACTGTGTGTGTGTCACTGTGTGTGTGTGTGTCACTGTGTGTGTGTGTCACTGTGTGTGTCACTGTGTGTGTGTCACTGTGTGTGTGTCACTGTGTGTGTGTGTCACTGTGTGTGTGTCACTGTGTGTGTGTCACTGTGTGTGTGTCACTGTGTGTGTGTGTGTGTGTCACTGTGTGTGTGTGTCACTGTGTGTGTCACTGTGTGTGTGTGTCACTGTGTGTGTGTCACTGTGTGTGTGTGTGTGTCACTGTGTGTGTGTGTCACTGTGTGTGTCACTGTGTGTGTGTGTCACTGTGTGTGTGTGTCACTGTGTGTGTCACTGTGTGTGTGTGTCACTGTGTGTGTGTGTGTGTCACTGTGTGTGTGTGTCACTGTGTGTGTGTCACTGTGTGTGTGTGTCACTGTGTGTGTCACTGTGTGTGTGTGTCACTGTGTGTGTGTGTGTGTCACTGTGTGTGTGTGTCACTGTGTGTGTGTCACTGTGTGTGTGTCACTGTGTGTGTGTGTCACTGTGTGTGTGTCACTGTGTGTGTGTCACTGTGTGTGTGTGTGTGTCACTGTGTGTGTGTGTCACTGTGTGTGTCACTGTGTGTGTCACTGTGTGTGTGTCACTGTGTGTGTGTGTGTGTCACTGTGTGTGTGTGTCACTGTGTGTGTCACTGTGTGTGTGTGTCACTGTGTGTGTGTGTGTGTCACTGTGTGTGTGTGTCACTGTGTGTGTCACTGTGTGTGTGTGTCACTGTGTGTGTGTGTGTGTCACTGTGTGTGTGTGTCACTGTGTGTGTGTCACTGAGTGTGTGTCACTGTGTGTGTGTCACTGTGTGTGTGTCACTGTGTGTGTGTGTCACTGTGTGTGTCACTGAGTGTGTGTCACTGTGTGTGTGTGTCACTGTGAGTGTGTCACTGTGTGTGTGTGTGTCACTGTGTGTGTCACTGTGTGTGTGTGTCACTGTGTGTGTGTCACTGAGTGTGTGTCACTGTGTGTGTGTCACTGTGTGTGTGTCACTGTGTGTGTGTCACTGAGTGTGTGTCACTGTGTGTGTGTGTCACTGTGAGTGTGTCACTGTGTGTGTGTCACTGAGTGTGTGTCACTGTGTGTGTGTGTCACTGAGTGTGTGTCACTGTGTGTGTGTCACTGTGTGTGTGTCACTGTGTGTGTGTCACTGAGTGTGTGTCACTGTGTGTGTGTGTCACTGAGTGTGTGTCACTGTGTGTGTGTCACTGTGTGTGTGTGTGTCACTGTGAGTGTGTCACTGTGTGTGTGTGTCACTGTGTGTGTGTCACTGTGTGTGTGTCACTGTGTGTGTGTCACTGTGTGTGTGTCACTGAGTGTGTGTCACTGTGTGTGTGTCACTGTGTGTGTGTGTCACTGTGTGTGTGTCACTGTGTGTGTGTGTCACTGTGTGTGTGTGTCACTGTGTGTGTGTCACTGTGTGTGTGTCACTGTGTGTGTGTGTCACTGTGTGTGTGTCACTGTGTGTGTGTCACTGTGTGTGTGTCACTGTGTGTGTGTCACTGTGTGTGTGTGTCACTGTGTGTGTGTCACTGTGTGTGTGTCACTGTGTGTGTGTCACTGTGTGTGTGTGTCACTGTGTGTGTGTCACTGTGTGTGTGTCTGTGTGTCACTGTGTGTGTGTGTCACTGTGTGTGTGTGTGTGTCACTGTGTGTGTGTGTGTGTCACTGTGTGTGTGTCACTGTGTGTGTGTCACTGTGTGTGTGTGTGTGTCACTGTGTGTGTGTCACTGTGTGTGTGTCACTGTGTGTGTGTCACTGTGTGTGTGTCACTGTGTGTGTGTGTGTGTCACTGTGTGTGTGTCACTGTGTGTGTGTCACTGAGTGTGTCTCGCCTGTTCTCCCACGTCCCCTCCGATGCGCGCCTCCAGCACCGCCATGACAGCCGCTCTCCCCCTCTAGCCCCGCCCCTCGCTCCCCCTGTAGCCCCGCCCCTCGCTCCCTCTAGCCCCGCCCCTCGCTCCCTCTAGCCCCGCCCCTCACTCCCTCTAGCCCCGCCCCTCGCTCCCTCTAGCCCCGCCCCTCACTCCCTCTTTAGCCCCTCCCCTCACTCCCCCTCTAGCCCCTCCCCTCGCTCCCTCTAGCCCCGCCCCTCACCCCCTTCTCTAGCCCCTCACTCCCTCTAGCCCCGCCCCTCACTCCCTCTCCAGCCCCTCCCCTCACTTTCCCTCTAGCCCCTCCCCTCGCTCCCTCTAGCCCCGCCCCTCATTCCCCCCTCTAGCCCCTCCCCTCACTCCCTCTCTAGCCCCTCCCCTCACTCCCTCTCTAGCCCCTCCCCTCACTCCCCCTCTAGCCTCTCCCCTCACCCCATAACCCCGCCCCTCACTCCCTCTAGCCCCGCCCCTCACCCCCTTTAGCTCCGCCCCTCACTCCCTTTAGCCCCGCCCCTCATTCCCCCTCTAGCCCCTCCCCTCACTCCCTCTCTAGCCCCTCCCCTCACTCCCCCTCTAGCCTCTCCCCTCACCCCATAACCCCGCCCCTAACTCCCTCTAGCCCCGCCCCTCATCCCTTTAGCTCCGCCCCTCACTCCCTTTAGCCCCGCCCCTCATTCCCCCTCTAGCCCCTCCCCTCACTCCCCCTCTAGCCCCTCCTCTCTCCCCCTCTAGCCCCGCCCCTCGCTCCCTCTAGCCCCTCCCCTTACTCCCTCTCTAACCCCTCCCCTCACCCCCCTCTAACCCCTCCCCTCACCCCCCTCTAACCCCTCCCCTCATCCCCCCTCTAGCCCCTCCCCTCATCCCCCTCTAACCCCTCCCCTCACCCCCCTCTAACCCCTCCCCTCACCCCCCTCTAACCCCTCCCCTCACCCCCCTCTAACCCCTCCCCTCACCCCCCTCTAACCCCTCCCCTCACCCCCCTCTAACCCCTCCCCTCACCCCCCTCTAACCCCTCCCCTCATCCCCCTCTAACCCCTCCCCTCACCCCCCTCTAACCCCTCCCCTCACCCCCCTCTAACCCCTCCCCTCACCCCCCTCTAACCCCTCCCCTCACCCCCCTCTAACCCCTCCCCTCACCCCCCTCAACACCTCCCCTCACCCCCCTCTAACCCCTCCCCTCACCCCCCTCTAACCCCTCCCCTCACCCCCCTCTAACCCCTCCCCTCACCCCCCTCTAACCCCTCCCCTCACCCCCCTCTAACCCCTCCCCTCACCCCCCTCTAACCCCTCCCCTCACCCCCCTCAACACCTCCCCTCACCCCCCTCTAACCCCTCCCCTCACCCCCCTCAACACCTCCCCCCTACCCAAGATGGCCGCCGCTCTGGGCCTGTCTTGGTGACGTCACGCGGCGACTGCCACCTCACTGCAGGGAGTGCGTTTTTTTGGGGGTGGCAGGTAGACGGTAGATTCTTCCGGAAGACGTCTTCCAGAAGAAGAAGAGGGGATTCATCTCCTTGGTTATTTCGGTAAAGTCGTCACGTAGAAGGGAAGTAATAAAATAATAAAAATAAAACTTAATAAATAAAATATTTTATTTTATTATGTTAAAACATAATAAATACAATATTTTACTTATTGTTTTATTTTTATTATTTTATTACTTCCCTTCGACGTGACGACTTTACCGAAAGAACCAAGAAGATGAATCCCTGCAGTCACGAAAGCTTTAAATCGGAAAGAAGAGGGGAGTTTCAAGTTATTTTTATTGATCTTCCGATACAGGAAGGATCTTCCGGAAGAGTTCCGATTTATCAATAACGATTATGATTGTTTCGATGTAAAGCTTTCGTGACTGCAGGGATTCATCTTCTTGGTTCTTTCGGTAAAGTCATCACGTAGAAGGGAAATAATAAAATAATCAAATAAAGCATTATAAAATAATACAAAACATAATAAAATAATGATAATATCCCATTTTTAAATAATAAAAATAAAACATAATTAAATAATAAATAAAAAATTTTTTTATTTCGATGTAAAGCTTTCGTGACTGCAGGAATTCATCTTCTTGGTTCTTTCGGTAAAGTCGTCACGTAGAAGGGAAATAATAAAATAATTAAAATATAAAACATAAAATTCTCACGACGTTTCAAATGCAACACACGCAATCGTCATCAGGTGTGAATTCCACAGCAATAAAATGTTCTTCTTGTGGATTTCACACCTGATGATGATTGTTGTGGATGTCACACCTGATGATGATTGTTGTGGATGTCACACCTGATGATGATTGTTGTGGATGTCACACCTGATGATGATTGTTGTGGATGTCACACCTGATGATGATTGTTGTGGATGTCACACCTGATGATGATTGTTGTGGATGTCACACCTGATGATGATTGTTGTGGATGTCACACCTGATGATGATTGTTGTGGATGTCACACCTGATGATGATTGTTGTGGATGTCACACCTGATGATGATTGTTGTGGATGTCACACCTGATGATGATTGTTGTGGATGTCACACCTGATGATGATTGTTGTGGATGTCACACCTGATGATGATTGTTGTGGATGTCACACCTGATGATGATTGTTGTGGATGTCACACCTGATGATGATTGTTGTGGATGTCACACCTGATGATGATTGTTGTGGATGTCACACCTGATGATGATTGTTGTGGATGTCACACCTGATGATGATTGTTGTGGATGTCACACCTGATGATGATTGTTGTGGATGTCACACCTGATGATGATTGTTGTGGATGTCACACCTGATGATGATTGTTGTGGATGTCACACCTGATGATGATTGTTGTGGATGTCACACCTGATGATGATTGTTGTGGATGTCACACCTGATGATGATTGTTGTGGATGTCACACCTGATGATGATTGTTGTGGATGTCACACCTGATGATGATTGTTGTGGATGTCACACCTGATGATGATTGTTGTGGATGTCACACCTGATGATGATTGTTGTGGATGTCACACCTGATGATGATTGTTGTGGATGTCACACCTGATGATGATTGTTGTGGATGTCACACCTGATGATGGCTGCTTGTGTTGCAGTCGAAACGTCGTGAGAATTGTTATTGTTTAATGTTAATATTATTTCATTATTTCCCTTCTACGTGACTTTACCGAAAGAACCAAGCAGATGATTATGATTGTTGTGAATCTCAGCAAAACATTGTATTAGAGAGAAACAAATTACAACGTTAATTTAAAGGTTTTAGAGACATTAAAAATAAATTGACATTGATTAAAAGGAGCGATTTTTGCATCGTCAGATTCCTCCGGTATCAGTCACGATCACGATTGTAGTGAATCTATACGAAATATTGCAATAGAGAAAAAAGTTGCTAACATTAATGTAAACGTTTTATGTATATACATAAACACGTGAAACATATATTCGAGTATTAATAACGAGTATGATTGCAGTGTGTCTTAGCAAAACATTGTAATCGAGACAAAATGTTAATAACGTTATTTTCAACGTTATTTTTAATATATAGACACGTAAAAAATATACTTCAGTATTAAAGACTATTTTTTGCAGGAGATATAAAAAAAATTGTCAAAACAATTACAACGTTCATTTAATCGTTATTTATTTATAGACACGTGAGAAAAAATAGTGACGTTGAAATGTTTACAAAAATAAAATTTAAATAAAAATAACGGGGAATACCTGAATAGAAAAAATAGTGACATTGAAATGTTCACAAAAATAAGATTTTAATAAAAATAATGGGGAACGCACGAACGGAAAAAATAGTGACGTTAAAATGTTTACAAAAATAAAATGTAAATACAAATAATGGGGAACGCACGAACGGAAAAAATAGTGACGTTAAAATGTTTACAAAAATAAAATGTAAATACAAATAATGGGGAACGCACGAACGGAAAAAATAGTGACGTTAAAATGTTTACAAAAATAAAATGTAAATACAAATAATGGGGAACGCCCGAACAGAAAAAATAGTGACGTTAAATGTTTACAAAAATAACATTTAAATAAAAAAATGGGGAACGCTCGAACAGAAAAAATAGTGACGTTAAAATGTTTACACAAATAAAATAAAAATAATGGGGAACGGCCGAACAGACAAAATAGTGACGTTAAAATGTTTTAAAAAAATAAAATGTAAATAAAAATAGTGACATTGAAATTTTCACAAAAATAAAATTTTAATAAAAATAGTGACATTGAAATTTTCACAAAAATAAAATTTTAATAAAAATAACGGTGAACGGCCGAACAACAAAAATAGTGACGTTGAAATGTTTACAAAAATAAAATGTAAAAAATAATGGGAACGCCCGAACAGGGACTTGAACCCTGGACCCTCAGATTAAAAGTCTGATGCTCTACCGACTGAGCTATCCGGGCCCACGACGGCCCGAGGTGTCCCTACGCCTCTTATCTCCAACTCGGCCAACCCACTCTCCCCGCTTCACGTGTCCTGGGGAAGGGCTGTTTGCCCGAAACGTCTAGGCACGTGGACACATAGAGGCACACACACACACAAAGCTCCTCCAGGTAGCCTCTGGCAGGACTGTAGGGGCAAGTGCTGTTTGTAGCGAGCATCGTCTATGAAGGGGGGAGAGGGGGGAGGAGAGAGAGTTGGGGGGAGGGGCTTAAAACCGAAGTGGCGCGTGGGCGAGCGTGGAGTGGGCGGGGCTTCAAACGGAAGTGACGAGTGGCGGTGGGGTTCGGCTGAGGGGGAGGGGCTTATAACGGAAGTGGCGCGTGACGGGTGGGGGGAAGTGGAGGAGGGGGGGGGTAAGAGGGAGGGGCTTGTAACGGAAGTGGCGCGTGGCGAGCGTGGAGTGGGGGGGGACTTTAAACGGAAGTGGCGTATGACGGGTGGGGGGAAGTGGAAGAGGGAAGAGGGGGGGGGCCAAGGGGGAGGGGCTTATAACGGAAGTGGCGCGTGGCGAGCGTGGAGTGGGGGGAGGGTTTAACGGAAGTGGCGTGTGACGGGTGGGGGGGAAGTGGAAGAGAGGGGGGGGGGGGCAAGGGGGAGGGGCTTATAACGGAAGTGACGAGTGACGTCGCCGAGAGGAACCGGAACCGGCTGCGTGCGTGGTAAAAAAAAGCGCGGGAATTCCACAAAACAAGTCTCCCTCGGTGAGTGTTTGCGATCGTTTGAGTAGGGCCATTGCCCGAAACGTCGGCTTACTTTAGATATTCCGTGACCGCCCGCTCACCCCCCCCCCCCCCCGTGTTTACTTAAGACGCCGCGCACACGGGGTTGTGAAAGTGTGAACATTGTCGTTAAGTTTTACCTCAGCGTTGTGCAATGTTATTAATTAAACTAAAACTTGCTGTGCTACCCGGCTTCGCCCGCGGCTTGTATCCACCACTCCCGGCCGCCTTTGTCTCCCCAGTGGCGATGTTCACACACAGGCACAGCAGTTTACTCGTTTGAGGCTGAGTCGACCTAGGGGAGGCCCATGACCGGTTAAAATAATCGGTGTTGGCCGTGAGCGGGTCACGGTGACAGATGTGACGTCACAGCTCACTTGCCGTGCAAAAAATCGATGTATTATTGAGCTCCCCCCCACAAAATATGTTTTACAAAAGTGTATTTTTATAATTTGTGCATGGTGCACAGTCTGGAAAGTAACCACATGGCAAATTTGCAGTTTGTTGCATGTCGGGAAGTACGCTAAACATTTTGAACACACACATGATTGCTCTTTCATTGCTTTCATGGCTTTAATTTGGTGATTTCGAAAAGTGTATTGGTTTAACTTCTTTGTTCTTTCAGTAAAGTCATCACGTAGAAGGGAAATAATAAAATAATAAAAATAAAACATAATAAAATAATAAAAATAAAACATAAAATAAAATCTCACGACGTTTCGTTCTTCACCTGAAGACGGCTGCTTATTTATTATGTTTTATTTTTATTATTTTATTACTTCCCTTCTACGTGGTGACTTTACCGAAAGAACCAAGAAGATGAATCCCTGCAGTCACGAAAGCTTTAAATCGAAATGTATTGGTTTGGCCATGTTTGTGTTGTTGTAGTACAGAGTTATACTGATGGCCTTAATCTAAGTTGTCTTGTGGTTGTTGTTGATGTTGTTTGACTTTTATGGCTTTATTTTGGTGATTTCGAAAAGTTTTTTGGTTTGGCCATGTTTGTGTTGTTGTAGTACAGAGTTAGTTAGTCTGATGGCCTTAATCTAAGTTGTCTTGTGGTTGATGTTGTTTGACTTTTATGGCTTTATTTTGGTGATTTCGAAAAGTGTATTGGTTTAGCCATGTTTGTGTTGTTGTAGTACAGAGTTAGACTGATGGATGGCCTTAATCTAAGTTGTCTTGTGGTTGTTGTTGTTGTTGTTTTACTTGCATCCCACTTGATTTTTGCACACAGTGTTGCTGTACGGTGATTTTCTCTGCAATATTTTGCCGTCTTTTCTTGGATTTTCTGTTTGCACTCAGTCACATATAGTCACTTTAAGATGTTTTTTGTTCATGTTTTTGTTTTTTGTTTGTTGCGGTTGCACCCGATTCAAGAGCCGAATGGCTCACAGGGCTACACCTAATACTTGAACTTGAACATAATCACAACTTTTATATACAGTGAGGGAAAAAAAGTATTTGATCCTCTGCTGATTTTGTACGTTTGCCCACTGACAAAGAAATGATCAGTATAATTTTAATGGTAGGTTTCCCCCCTCACCCCTCCCCCCTCACCCCTCCCCCCCCCCCCCACCCCTCACCCCCTCCCCCCTCCACCTCACCCCCCTCACCCCTCACTTCTCCCCCTCACCCCCCTCCCCCCCACCCCTCCCTCCCTCCTCCCCCCTCCCCCCTCACCTCACCCCTCCCCTCACCCCCCCTCCCCCCCTACCCCTCACCCCCCCCCACCCCTCCCCCCT